>NC_056447.1:47472936-47772936 GCF_018296145.1 Oncorhynchus tshawytscha | reverse complement strand
TGAGAGAGCAAGCGAGAGAGGGAGAGAGAGAGAGAGAGACAGAGAGACAGAGAGTGAGAAAGAGTGTGTGTTTGTGTGTGTGTGAGAGAGAGAGAGAGAGAGAGAGAGAGAGAGAGAGAGAGAGAGAGAGAGAGACAGAGAGAGAGACTGAGAGTGAGAAAGTGTGTGTGTTTGTGTGTGTGAGAGAGAGAGAGAGAGAGAGAGAGAGACAGAGAGAGAGAGAGACAGAGAGAGAGAGACAGAGACAGAGAGAGAGAGAGAGACAGAGTGAGAAAGTGTGTTTGTGTGTGTGTGAGAAAGAGAGAGAGAGAGAGAGAGAGAGAGAGAGAGAGAGAGAGAGAGAGAGAGAGACAGAGTGAGAGGGGAGGAATCCAATTATCTAATCTGGAATGACATTCTCTCTCATATCCTATATAATCTTTTCATCCAAAACATAATTAAGGCTGACATGGTACAGTAGATTGACTTTGATAAGGGAAGCAGGGCTACCAATTGGCTGTCTTTATTGTACCGTCAGCAACTGTCAGTTTGACACAGATGGATAGGCACTGTAAAGCACAACAAACATCATGCAGTCAGATGAACAGGAAACAGCATCATCAGCAAATGTTATAGGGGAAGGAGAATGTACAGAGAATAATAGTAACCTTCCTGGCCGTAATATGTAAGATACAGTAGCGATGACTGAAATATTATTATTCTATCAAACATTCACAGAATGTGTCCATACTGATATTGAGGGTTGATATGACCCTTCACCCCTGCCTTTATCTCATCCGTTTCGAGAAAATACAGTTTCACATTATAGACGTTAATATGATTCAGTCCTCTATAAATATACCACAAACCTGTGTAATGATAATACTTACATTAGACAAAGGAATTAACATATGTGTGGGGGGGTTTCTAATTTCATACCTGAAGCTGTCATTTAGAATCGGCCTCCAACGGTGCATGAAAAGATTCATGTATTTCAGTGAGTGAGACAGGTGCAAATTAGTGTTGATGTGGATAAGTTCCGTTTTGCTTCATGGCATCCTCAGGGACAAGAAGACGAATAAGGGGCTTGAAAAGGGTCTCGAAAAAGAGAATGTCAATCCCAATGTGACTTCCCTGGTTACATAAATTATAAATAAATCAAATAAATAAATAAATGCGAAAGAGTGTCGAGGTTAACAGAGTAATTTCTTAATGATACAAATGCAGGTGTTATTTTTAAACGTCCCCTGTGAGTTGATTGATACTCCAGAGATGCCTGAAGCTGGGAGGGAAGAAGGGCATCCAAGTGGTTTAAGATTGACATCGAAATTTGACATCTATCCATGTCCTGATGATGTTGGGAAATGTCTTCAAAAACGGCTACTGGTGGGCAACAGTGAGCGCTATTCCCATCAAGTAGGCTTGGGTTTTTGCTAGGGTGTTGTGGACGTTTTAATTGAATATAAATACCTGAATTTTGCTGGACCCCCGGACCAGTAGCTGCTGCCAAGGCAGCATAGGGATCCACAATAAATACAAATAGAAACCTTCATGTTTTAACCCAAACCGTAACCATTTGGAATGAGTGCCTAAAACATAACCCTTAAATTTGACATTTCATGTTTGGAGAACTGGAACGATACAGAGCAGCAGAAGTAACAAAAACACTTTGAAATTTCACAGTTGGACCAACTTTGAAATTTGACGTGGAGAACGTGTATGAATGTCTAATACTGCAGTGAGACGGTGAGAGCTTGTTGAGGAGGGAATGATGGAACGAGGGAAGAAGGGAATTATGGAGGAGGGAAGGAGGACCATCTCAGTAATAGAAGTGATGAATTACAGGTGAACAATCCTCTCCCCAGCTGCCTGGGTAGACAGAGCCTGAGCCTTGCCTGCCTGCCTGCTCGCTAATCAATTCACGGGAGCACACCCAGACTGCTATTACATTCTGCAAATTATAACTAATCCTAAACCCAGCTCTCTGGCGCTGGGCTGGGGCTGAGGCTGGGTTTTGGGGGCTGAGGCTGAGGCTGGGTTTTGTGGGCTGGGCTGGCTTTGCTCTAGTTGATAGCCCATGGCTCCTGTAAAGCCAGGATAGTGGGTTCAATTCCTGGGACTCCCCCATACAAAAATAACATATGCATGCATGACTGGAAGGTGCTTTGGATAATAACATCTGCTAAATGGCGTATACAGTATTAATTAGCCATGGCCTTGAGAGAAGCCATGCCTTCATAAGTGCACTTTGCTACTCCAACATTCTAAGGCAGGGATATATCTGTATTAATGCCTCAGCTCTCTGAAACAGATAGATGGTAAGCCGAGACACTCCGGCTGAGCATCTTGTTTGCACCTCTGCGTGTCT
The DNA here is from genome assembly GCF_018296145.1 of Oncorhynchus tshawytscha. Classification (NCBI taxonomy): domain Eukaryota; kingdom Metazoa; phylum Chordata; class Actinopteri; order Salmoniformes; family Salmonidae; genus Oncorhynchus; species Oncorhynchus tshawytscha. Next base: position 47,770,589 of record NC_056447.1, on the reverse strand, counting down.
GAGTACACCACACCACCACATTTACCTCTAGAAAACCTGTGTCCTTACATTATATTTATATTTCAGTCATTTAGAACAAGGTTTTCCCAAACCCGGTCCTGCCCGCCCTCCCCAAAGTTATGTTCTCCTTCTCTCCCCTTTCCTGTTGAAGCACCATGACAGCAAGCTTGGTCTCAAGATGAAATTGTAAAGGCCAGGCATAGTCATCTCTCTTGATGACTTTTTTCCTGGTGTTAAAAAGGCTTATAAAGAAGCATAGGCTGTTGAGGGAGGCCTGTAATATCTTTCTCACCAGAGGGGCAATTCCCAATTCCCTTTATAAAACAGATGATTGCTTTTACCACCACCATTTCAGACAGCCCACCTGAGGGTGGTAAAACATCATCATGGGGAGCATCTGTTCCAGTGTACTTCAAACCAACTATTCCTTTATGTCATTACTCTCCATGATGTAATGGTTTGAAGTGTCCGCACAATCAGGATCAATGCACACTTTTAATTTAATTATTCTCCATGTTAAAATAATACAAACGTTTGTTAAATAGTTCAATATTAGAGAGAATCGCTCAAAGGTGAGTCTTCAACTTCAGGTTGATGCAGCTTGATGATCAGGGGATTTCAAGGAGAATGTTTCCACCAGGGCTGCAGGTAGCCTAGTGGTTAGAGGGTTTGGCCAGTAACCGGAAGGTTGTGAGATCGAATCCCAGAGCTGACAAGGCAAAAATATGTCATTCTGCCCCTGAACAAGACAGTTAACCCACTGTTCCTAGCCTGTCATTGTAAATAAGAATGTGTTATATTATTGACTTGCCTAGTTAAATAAAAGATATCAGGTATGGAATCCATATTTGGGAGTCAACAGTTGTCTGACAACTTAGACAGTTGTCAGTTCAACAGGACTACCAACAGTCTTCAGTTGTCTGTCAGTTCAACAGGACTACCATCTATCTTATATCAAGCATACTCCTGCAGAGGCTTGGTTTCACTAACTTGGTACTCCATCATTCTAATCGCTTTAGAGAAGGCTGAAAAATCTGCCTTTTCCGCTCGCAGTGGGGAGAGCTGTTGCCAGTGCAGTAACATGCCAGCTTAGACGAAACTAGCTGGAATGTAGAATACCCGGTAGAATGTTAAAAACTGTAATCTATTTCCTACAACAATTGGAAGTGTGTATTGCTTACAAAGCAAACTGAGACTAGTACATTTGAAAATTACCATGTAAACTGTTTCTGACAGTTTGCAATGGAACACATGAAAATAAAATCATGTACTTTCAGAATTGCTTGGCGTGCTCTTCTTCTTCTGCTCCTTCTTCTTCTTCTGTGGATATTATATGGTGGTTGGCAACCAACTTTAAAGTGCATTACCGCCACCAACTGGACTGGAGTGTGGACCTCATTCATCTTTTTTATATTGTTTTATATTTCACCTTTATTTAACCAGATAGGCTAGTTGAGAACAAGTTCTCATTAACAACTGTGACCTGGCCAAGATAAAGCAAAGCAGTGCAACACAAACAACAACACAGACTTACACATGGAGTAAGCATTCATTCAGTCAAGAACACAATAGAGAAAAAGTCAATATACAGTGTGTGCAAATGAGGTAAGATAAGGGAGGTACAGTGCCTTGCGAAAGTATTCGGCCCCCTTGAACTTTGCGACCTTTTGCCACATTTCAGGCTTCAAACATAAAGATATAAAACTGTATTTTTTTGTGAAGAATCAACAACAAGTGGGAAACAGTCATGAAGTGGAACGACAACTTTTTTAACAAATCAAAAACTGAAAAATTGAGCGTGCAAAATTATTCAGAACATCTGGATTTGGCTGAAGGAGAAACGGGGGAGGCTTGGGCAAGTTGCTGTCGGGGGTGCAGGGCTGTTGACCAGGGTAGGGATGACCAGGTGGAAAGCATGGCCAGCCATAGAAAAATGCTTATTGAAATTCTCAATTATTGTGGATTTATCTGTGATTTATCGATGATGACAGTGTTTCCTAGTCTCAGTGCATTGGGCAGCTGGGAGGAGGTGCTCTTATTCTCAATGGACTTTACAGTGTCCCAGAACTTTTTGGAGTTTGTGCTGCAGGATGCAAATCTCGGTTTGAAAAAGCTTGCCTTAGCTTTTCTAACTGCCTGTGTATATTTGTTCCTAACTTCCCTGAAAAGTTGAATATCGCGGGGGCTATTTGATGCTAATGACGTTTTTGTGCTGGTCAAGGGGAGTCAGATCTGGAGTGAACCAAGGCTATATCTGTTCCTGGTTCTACATTTTTTGAATGGGGCATGCTTATTTAAGATTGTGAGGAAAGCACTTTTAAAGAATAACCAGGCATCTTCTACTGACGGAATGTGGTCAATATCCTTCCAGGATACCCAGGCCAGGTCGATTAGAAAGGCCTGCTCGCTGAAGTGTTTTAGGGAGCGTTTGACAGTGATGAGGGGTGGTCGTTTGACCACAGACTCATCACATACTCAAGCAATGAGGCAGTGATCGTTGAGATCCTGGTTGAAGACAGCAGAGCTGTATTTGGAGGGCAGGTTGGTTAGGATGATATCTATGAGGGTGCCTGTGTTTACGGATTTTGGGTTGTACCTGGTAGGTTCATTGATCATTTGTAATGAGACTGAGGGCATCAAGCTTAGATTATAGGATGGCCGGGGTTTAAGCATGTCCCAGTTTAGGTCACCTAACAGCACGAGCTCTAAAGATAGATGGGGGCAATCAATTCACATATGGTGTCCAGGACACAGTTGGGGGCAGAAGATGGTCTATAGCAATCCGCAACGGTGAGAGACTTGTTTCTGGAAAGGTGGATTTTTAAAAGTATTGTTTGGGCACAGATCTGGATAGTAAGAGAGGACTCTGCAGGCTATCTCTGCAGTAGATTGCAATTCCGCCCCCTTTTGCAGTTCTATCTTGTCGTAAAATGTTATAGTTAGCAATGAAAATGTCACGGTTTTTGGTCGCCTTCCTTAGCCAGGATTCAGACACAGCTAAGACATCTTTCAATCACCCACATGGGTTAGTATGCTCCTATGTGGGCTAGTATGCTCGCACGAGCGTCGTATGTGGACTGCAAGCTACTAATAGTTTGCGATCTACCCTTTGGATACCCCTTGTCCATATACATTCATCTGTAACTGCCTCAGTTCATTGTAACATCAGTGGTGATAAAATCCCATTGATGTTACTCTCCTTTAAGCAGAACAGATCCTCATCAAGTCTCTTTATTGGCACTGGGCATCTGCCACCTCCTCTGTCCAAAGTCAACAGCATCTTCTGTTGGTGGACCTGTCCAAGTCCACCTGCTATAACATGCTGACCAAACCACCCACGTTCCAGTTTTTCATCCAAACTGTTTGCGCATGTCAATGGGCGTCTGCGTAGCCAGGCACTAAAATAGAACTTGGTTTGAAGTCCCGTCTCTGCCATCTACTCATTGTTTTTTAGGAGCATACTAACCCACGTGGGTGATTGAAAGATGACCTGTCCAAGAACAAGGCACCACTGCTGGCCCTTAAATGTACATGTAGAGCTAACATTAATAACATGCATGTCAGTCTCTCATGGCTCAAAGTGGAGGAGAGATCAACTTCATCACTACTTGTTTTTGTAAGTATTGACATGTTGAATGCACTGAGCTGTCTGTTTAAACTACTAGCACACAGCTCGGACACCCATGCTTACCCCACAAGACATGGCACCAGAGGTCTCTTCACAGTCCCCAAGTCCTGAACAGACTATGGGAGGAGCACAGTACTACATAGAGCCATGGCTACATTTCACATCAGGTAACATCATATTTAAAAAACAGATAAAAATACACCTTATGGAACAGCGAGGGCTGTGAAGAGTCACACACACATGTACAAACACACGCATACAAATAAATACACATAACATGCACACTATACACACACGTACATCTGGATTGTGTGTTGTAGCAGAGTATTGGCCAGAGGTCACACACTTAATGTATGGTGAAATATGTTGTAAAATGTCTGTTCATGTTTAAAAATGTATTATAATGTATATTACTGCTTAATTTCTGCTGGATCTCAGGAAAAGTAGCTTCTGCCTTGCAGGAACTAATGGGGATACATAATAAACCCCAGGAAGAGTAGCTGCTGCCTTGGCAGGAGCTAATGGGGATACATAATAAACTCCAGGAAGAGTAGCTGCTGCCTTGGCAGGAACTAATGGGGATCCATAATAAACCCCAGGAAGAGTAGCTGCTGCCTTGGCAGGAGCTAATGGGGATACATAATAAACTCCAGGAAGAGTAGCTGCTGCCTTGGCAGGAACTAATGGTGATCCATAATAAACACCAGGAAGAGTAGCTGCTGCCTTGGCAGGAATTAATGGGGATCCATAATAAACCCGAGGAAGAGTAGCTGCTGCCTTGGCAGGAGCTAATGGGGATGCATAATAAACCCCAGGAAGGGTAGCTGTTGCCTTGGCAGGAACTAATGGGGATGCATAATAAACCCCAGGAAGGGTAGCTGTTGCCTTGGCAGGAACTAATGGGGATGCATAGTAAACCCCAGGAAGAGTAGCTGATGCCTTGGCAGCAGCTAATGGGGATGCATAATAAACCCCAGGAAGAGTAGCTGATGCCTTGGCAGCAGCTAATGGGGATGCATAATAAACTCCAGGAAGAGTAGCTGATGCCTTGGCAGCAGCTAATGGGGATGCATAATAAACCCCAGGAAGGGTAGCTGTTGCCTTGGCAGGAACTAATGGGGATGCATAATAAACCCAGGAAGAGTAGCTGATGCCTTGGCAGCAGCTAATGGGGATCCATAATAAACCCGAGGAAGAGTAGCTGCTGCCTTGGCAGGAGCTAATGGGGATCCATAATACATCCCAGGAAGGGTAGCTGTTGCCTTGGCAGGAACTAATGGGGATGCATAATAAATACACATACAAAATAAAAAGATGAACTAGGTCCACACTCCAGTCCAGTTGGTGATGGTAATGCACCTTAAAGTTGGTTGCCAACCGCCAGCAATGGAGGAAGACGAAGCGTTGTGTGATTCTGTTGGCGCAAGTACAGTTGGTGAGAATGAGTGGACGATGGTGACAAAGAGTGGAGTAAAAAAGGCTAAAGTTAGAAAAGAACAGCAGTTTATGGTTGAAATGAGATTCACGAGCAATGATGTTTTTTTGGGTGACCCGTTTGCGATCTCGAAGATGGTGAAAAACGAATTGGGGAAAAGTGGAATCGGTCAGAGTGACCAGGAGCGGTGTGATTTAGATTTTGCGTGTCAAAAGCGCAAAAGGAGAAAGCTCTGTGTCTCTACAAGATGATATGGAAAGTAGGGCACTTGTTAAAGTTGTCATCTCCGGTGTCTTGTTGAATATAGAATCTGTATGGTTTAGAGATAACATGCCCGGAGTGGTAGACGCACGCCGCTTGACCCGAATGATAGATGGGTTTACTGTCGTTTGGTGGTTCTCCCGAGTCTTGGGTATGTGAAACTTGGGTATGTGAAATATGAAGTGAGACCATATGTACAGAAACCGCTACAGTGTTACAATTGTAAAAAGTTTGAACACGTGGCAAATGTTTGTCAAAGGAATAAATATGTAGTAGTTGAAGAGTCAGATGAAGCATGTTGTTGTGATGGGAATCACATTCATAAATTCCCAGAGTGCCATGTAAGGATGAAAGAGGTTGCAGTAGCTAGGATCAGGGCCATCGAACAGGTGTCCTATGTGGAGGAAGTGAAAATAGCTGAAGGAGTATGTAGGGATGAGATGGTAGTGGATGTTCCACAGTCTGTAGTGAATGTTGTTCACGAGAAGGATTCCAACACACTAACAGTGAAGAAGGGGGACTTTGTTGCATTTATAGTGCAAGTGATAAATTGCTGTAGTCAAACTAATAAAAGAATCGAAGAAGCTAGACATCATTGTGAAGGCGGCAAAAGAAGAAGAATGAACAGGGAAAGATGAATCAAAGAAAACTAACTAAAAACTAAATGGCATATACATTACTCTTACAGAATTTCCATGTGGGCGAGGATATTGGAAATTTTATCAAAGCCTATTGGATGATAACTTGTTTTTAACAAGGACAGAAGAATTTATAACTTTTTCAGACATGATATAGGTACAGCAGATCCCCTTATTGTATGGAACACTTAGAGGCCTTGCAATGCAATATTCATCTTTAAAACAAGTTCATATTAACACAGTATATAGAAGGACTAACAGTACAGATAGATAGCAATAAAAACTGTACCATAGAGGCACAGAATAAGTCAGAGGGAAAAAAATTTAGGAACCCTTTCAAGAAAGATCAAGTGAAATATATTATCAAAAATATAGCAAACTGAATGGTATATGGGGAAAAAATTCACCAAATATTTTTTTTTATCTTCAACATAGAAATACTACCAGGTCACCCATGATTCACCGAACAATATTTTGAAAGAGGAAGTAAAGTACTTTAAGCCTATGTTTTCATTTCAGTCTCCTCCATCTCCACTAACCAAAGTTAATTGTGTGGATTTCATTTTAAATAATAATGTAAAATTAGCAGCTGTACAGAAAGACTCATGTGAAGGCCAAATTCCAGAGAAGGGACTTCTTGCTGCAATTAAATCCTTTATTAAGTCTGGGGAAACTCCAGGGCTCGATGGCATACCAGTTGAGGTATACCAAACCTTTATTGATGTACTCAGAGGACCGTTCTTAGCATGTTATAACCACTCCCATTTGTATTTATTATGGATCCCCATTAGCTGCTGCCAAGGCATCAGCTACTCTTCCTGGGGTTTATTATGCATCCCCATTAGCTGCTGCCAAGGCATCAGCTACTCTTCCTGGGGTTTATTATGGATCCCCATTAGCTGCTGCCAAGGCATCAGCTACTCTTCCTGGGGTTTATTATGGATCCCCATTAGCTGCTGCCAAGGCATCAGCTACTCTTCCTGGGGTTTATTATGGATCCCCATTAGCTGCTGCCAAGGCATCAGCTACTCTTCCTGGGGTTTATTATGTATCCCCATTAGCTGCTGCCAAGGCATCAGCTACTCTTCCTGGGGTTTATTATGTATCCCCATTAGCTGCTGCCAAGGCATCAGCTACTCTTCCTGGGGTTTATTATGGATCCCCATTAGCTGCTGCCAAGGCATCAGCTACTCTTCCTGGGGTTTATTATGCATCCCCATTAGCTGCTGCCAAGGCATCAGCTACTCTTCCTGGGGTTTATTATGGATCCCCATTAGCTGCTGCCAAGGCATCAGCTACTCTTCCTGGGGTTTATTATGGATCCCCATTAGCTGCTGCCAAGGCATCAGCTACTCTTCCTGGGGTTTATTATGGATCCCCATTAGCTGCTGCCAAGGCATCAGCTACTCTTCCTGGGGTTTATTATGCATCCCCATTAGCTGCTGCCAAGGCATCAGCTACTCTTCCTGGGGTTTATTATGGATCCCCATTAGCTGCTGCCAAGGCATCAGCTACTCTTCCTGGGGTTTATTATGGATCCCCATTAGCTGCTGCCAAGGCATCAGCTACTCTTCCTGGGGTTTATTATGCATCCCCATTAGCTGCTGCCAAGGCATCAGCTACTCTTCCTGGGGTTTATTATGGATCCCCATTAGCTGCTGCAAAGGCATCAGCTACTCTTCCTGGGGTTTATTATGGATCCCCATTAGCTGCTACCAAGGCATCAGCTACTCTTCCTGGGGTCCGGCAAAATTAAGGAAGTTATACAATTTTAAAAACGTTACAATACATTCATGACAGATTTCACAACACACTAAGTGTGTGCCCTCAGGCCCCTACTCCACTACCACATATCTACAACACAAAATCCATGTGTACGTGTGTGTATGTTATTGTGTGTGTGTATGCATGTGCCTATGTTTATGTTGCTTCACAGTCCCTGCTGTTCCATAAAGTGTATTTGTATCTATTTTTAAAATCTGATTCTACTGCTTGCATCAGTTACCTAATGTGGAATATAGTTCCATGTAGTCATGGCTCTATGTAGTACTGTGCGCCTCCCATAGTCTCTTCTGGACTTGGGGACTGTGAAGAGACCTCTAATGGCATGTCTTGTGGGGTATGCATGGGTGTCTGAGCTGTGTGCTAGCATTTTAAACGGACAGCTCGATGCTGTCAACATGTCAATAGCTCTCATAAATTCAAGTAGTGATGATGTCAATCTCTCCTCCACTTCGAGCCAGGAGAGATTGACACGCATATCATTAATGCTAGCTACATGTACATCCAAGGGCCAATCGGGCGGCCCTACTCTGAGCCAATTGCAATTTTCCTAAATCCCTCTTTGTGGCACCTGACCACATGACTGAACCGTAGTCCAGATGCAACAAAACTAGAGCCTGTAGTACCTGCCTTGTTGATAGAGCTGTTAAGAAGGTAGAGCAGCTCCTTATGATGGACAGACTTCTCCGCATACATAGACACACTGGCTTTACTCAAAGCCAGTAAAGATGGCGTTAGTAAAGATTGAAAAGGGTAAGGGGCCTAGCTGCCATGGGGGATTCCTGAATCTACCTGGATTATGTTGGAGAGGCATCCATTAAAGAACACCCTCTGTGTTCTGTTAGACAGGTAACTCTTTATCCACAATATAAACTCAGCAAAAAAACGTCCTCTCACTGTCAACTGCGTTTATTTTCAGCAAACTTAACACCCTTCTCATTTGGGTGAAGGAGAAATCAGGGAGGCTTGGGCGACTTGCTGTGGGGAGTGCAGGGCAGATGACCGGGGTAGGGGTAGCCAGGTGGAAAGCATGGCCAGCCGTAGAAAAATGTTTATCGAAATTCTAAATTATAGTGGATTTATCAGTGGTGACAGTGTTTCCTAACCTCAGTGAAGTGGGCAGCTGGGAGGAGGTGCTCTTATTTTCCATGGACTTTACAGTGTCCCAGAACTTTTTTGAGTGTGTGCTACAGGATGCAATATTCTGCTTGAAAAAGCTAGCCTTAGCTTTCCTAACTGCCTGTGTATATTGGTTCCTAACCCTGAAAAGTTGCATGGATGAGTCAACAGGCATGGCGGACCTGCCACAACTCCTGCTATATGTCCGTTACGTTTATGGGGGGTCAATTAAGGAAGACATCCTCTTCTGCAAACCAATGGAAACCAGGACAACATGAGAGGATATTTTTAAAGTACTGAACAGCTTTGTGACATCAAATGGACTTTGGTGATCAAGATGTGTTGGTATCTGTACTGATGGCGCAAAAGCCATGACAGGGAGACATAGTGGAGTGGTAACGCACGTGCAAGCAGTTGCTCCCAAGCAGTTGCTCCCAAGCAGTTCCAGACGCCATTTGGGTACACTGCAGCATCCACCGAGTGGCCCTTGCTGCCAAGGGAATGCCTGACAGCTTGAAGTACGTTTTGGACACTACAGTGAATATGGTTAACTTTTTTAAAGCAAGACCCCTGAACTATCGTGTATTTTCTGCATTATGCAATGATATGGGCAGCAACCATGTAACGCTTTTACAACATACGCTGGTTATCAAGGGGTAAAGTATTGTCACATTTTTTTTAATTGAGAGACGATCTTAAAGTTTCTTTACCGACCATAATTTTCACTTGTCTGACCGCTTGCATGATGATGAGTTTCTCACACGACTGGCCTATATGGGTGATGTTTTTTCTCGCCTGAATGATCTGAATCTAGGATTACAGGGACTCTCTGCAACTATATTCAATGTGCGGGACAAAATTGAGGCTATGATTAAGAAGTTGGAGCTCTTTTCTACCTGCATTAACAAGGTCTTTCCATCTTTGTATGATTTTTTTGTGTGCAAAGGAACTCAAGCTTACAGACAATGTCAAATGTGATATAGCGAAGCACCTGAGTGAGCTGGGTGCGCAATTACGCAGGTACTTTCCTGGAACGGACGACACAAACAACTGGATTCGTTATCCCTATCATGCCCTGCCTCCAGTCCACTTACCAATATCTGAACAAGAGAGCCTCATCGAAATTGCAACAAGTGGTTCTGTGAAAATTGAATTTAATCAGAAGCCACTGCCAGATTTCTGGATAGGGCTGCACTCAGTTTCTTGCCTTGGCAAATCACGCTGTTAAGACACTGATGCCCTTTGCAACCACGTACCTATATGAGAGTAGATTCTCGGTCCTCACTAGTATGAAAACTAAATACAGACACAGACTCTGTGTGGAAAAGCATTTAAGACTGAAACTCTCTCCAATACAACCCAACATTGCAGAGTTATGAGCATCCCTTCAAGCACACTCTTATTCACAATTTTTGATGATCAACTAAGGTTTTATATGTAAGATGGCTAAATAAAGAGCACAATTATTGATTATTATTATTATATTATTATTTGTCCCCTGGTTCCATAAGAGCTCTTTGTCACTTACCACGACCCGGCTTGTGACAAAAACTCACACTCATTCTTATGTTTAATAAATGTATTGTATAGTGTGTGTGTCGCAGCCTTGCAATGATGACAAAAAAACAACATTTGAGAGTGCGCTGACCCTGGTGCTAGAGGGGGTACGCAACTGGAGGTTGAATGTTTGAAGGGGTACGGGACTATAAAAAGTTTGGGAACCACGGCTCTAGCAGATTAGTAAGAATGTCTCATCCCATGTTCAAGAATGGCCTTTTTCCCTTTATTACGATTACAAACTCTCACTTTCGGTTATTTCAAAATAATATAATCTAAAACATATCGCTATTTTTTATAACAAGCCATTGAAAGTTGGTTTCAATTTAATTTTAATCCACCAGAAAAGACCGAACAAATATTACAACAAATATTATGGTTAAAATCAGATATACAAAAAAAAAATGCTTCTAAATTTTTTTTTCAGAAAGGTATAATCTTTGTAAGTTATATCATAAATAGGACTGGTGGAGTTATGTCACACATGCAGCTAACAAAAATATATGGAATTGTCTGCTCTACCCAAAATTACATCCAACTAATCCAGTATGGATCGAACAGAATATGCCGGGGCCCCCTCGGTGTCCAGAGTTCATATTCAACATGCATACTCCCTGATTACTTCATAGCACACTGCCTGCTCTGAGCAAGAGCATTCTAGAATCCCAGCCAGTCTTTTGTTCTGATGCCTTAATCGTTGATCTGCTATGCAGAGGCTTTAATAGCTTTAAAAGGAAAGGCGGCTAAAGAAGGTGTTGGCTTTGAGGATGACCAGTGAAATATACCTGCTGGAGCATGTGCTACGGGTTGGTGTAATTATGGTGACCAGTGAGCTGAGATAAAGCAGAGCTTTACCAAGCAAAGACTTATAGATGACCTGGAGCCAGTGGGTTTGGCGTTGAATATGTAGCGAGGACCAGCCAACGAGAGCATACAAGCCGCAGTGGTGGGTGGTATATGGGGCTTTAGTGACAAAACGGATGGCACTCTGATAGACTACATCCAATTTGCTGAGTAGAGTGTTGCAGGCTATTTTGTAAATCACATCACCGAAGTCAAGGATCGGTAGGATAGTCAGTTTTACGAGGGTATCTTTGGCAGCATGAGTGATGGAGGTTTTGTTGCGAAATAGGAAGCCGATTCTAGATTAAATTTTGGATTGGAGATGCTTAATGTGAGTCTGGAAGGAGAGTTTACAGTCTAGCCAGATACCTAGGTATTTAAAGTTGTCCACATATCCTAAGTCAGAGCCGTCTAGAGTAGTGATGCTAGTCGGGGGAGTGGGTGGGTGTGGGCAGCATTCGGTTGAAAAGCATGCATTTAGTTTGACTAGCATTTAAGAGCAGTTGGAGGCCACAGAAGGAGTGTTGTATGGCGTTGAAGCTCGTTTGGAGGTTTGTTAAAACAGTGTCCAAAGAAGGGTCAGATGTATGCAGAATGGTGTCGTCTACATAGATGTGGATCAAAGAATCACCCGCAGAGAGAGCGACATCATTGATACATACAGAGAAAAGAGTCGGCCCGAGAATATAACCCTGTGGCACCCTATAGAGACTGCCAGAGGTCTGGACAACAGGCCCTCCGATTTGACACACTGAACTCTATCTGCGAAGTAGTTAGTGGAGAGGCAGTCATTAGAGAAACCAAGGCTGTCGAGTCTGCCGATAAGAGTACGGTGATTGACAGAGTCGAAAGCCTTGAACAGGTCAATGAAGACGGCTGCAAATCAAATCAAATCGATTTTTATTTGTCACATGCAGATGTTAATGTGAGTGTAGCGAAATGCTTGTGCTTCTAGTTCCGACAATGCAGTAATAACCAACAAGTAATCTAACTAACAATTCCCAAACTACTGTCTTATACACACAAGTGTAGGGGGATAAAGAATATGTACATAAAGATATATGAATGAGTGATGGTACAGAGCGGCATAGGCAAGATACAGTAGATGGTATCGAGTACAGTATATACATATGAGATGAGTATGTAAACAAAGTGGCATAGTTAAAGTGGCTAGTGATACATGTATTACATAAAGATGCAGTAGATGATATAGAGTACAGTATATACGTATACATATGAGATGAATACTGTCTTTTGTCGATGGCGGTTATGATATGGTTTAGGACCTTGAGCATGGCTGAGGTGCAACTGTTACCAGCTCGGAAACCAGATTGCATAGCGGAGAAGGTACGGTGAGATTCAAAATGATCGGTGATCTGTTTGTTAACTTGGCTTTCGAAGACTTTGGAAAGGCAGGGCAGGATGGATATAGGTCTGTAACAGTTTGGGTCTAGAGTGTCTCCCCCTTTGAAGAGGGGAATGACCGCGGCCGCTTTCCAATCTTAGGAATCTCAGACGATACGAAAGAGGTTGAACAGACTAGTAATAGGGGTTGCAACAATGGCGGCAGATCATTTTAGGAAGATAAGGTCCAGATTGTCTAGCCCAGTTGATTTGTAGGGACCCAGATTAAGCAGCTCTTTCAGAACATCAGCTGTCTGGATTTGGGGGAATGAGAAGTGTGTGTGGGGGGTTGGACCAGTTGCTGCGGGGGTGTAGAGCTGTTGGCCGGGGTTGGGGTAGCCAGGTGGAAAGCATGGCCAGCAGTAGAGAAATGCTTATTGAAATTCTTGATTATCGTGGATTTATCAGTGAGTGCTTCCTAGTGTCAGTGCAGTGGGCAGCTGGGAGGAAGTACTCTTATTCAAAATGGACTTTACAGTGTTGGCGGAGTGTGCTAAAGCAGTGTATACAGCAAACTTAGGGAGGAGGCTTCTGATGTTAACATGCATGAAGCCAAGGTTTTTACTGTTGCAGAAGTCAACAAATGAGAGCGCCTGGGGGGACAGAGGGCCTGGGATAACCTTTACATCACCAGAGGAACAAAGGAGGAGTAGGATGAGGTTACGGCTAAAGGTTAAAAGAACTGGTCGTCTAGTGCGTTGGGAACAGAGAATAAACGGAGCAGATTTCTGGGCGTGGTAGGATAGATTCAGGGCATAGTGTATGGTAGGGTATGGTAGGGTGTGAGTACAGTGGGGTAAACCTAGGCATTGAGTGACAATGAGAGAGGTTGCATCTCTGGAGGCGCCAGTTAAGCTATGTGCGGTCTCCGCATGTGTGGGGGGTGAGACAAGGGGGCTATCTGTGGCATGTTGAGCAGGACTAGAGGCTCCGCAGTCAAATAAAACAATGAGAGCTGCCCTAAACAACAGTATACAATGCATATTGACATTAGAGAAATGCATAAAGCAATCACAGGTGTTGATTGGGAGAGCTAAGACAACAAAGGGTGAGACAACAACAGGTAAACAGCTAGGACAACAACAACGGGTAAATGGCGATGAATGGGCAGAGAGGGTCAGTTAACTACACACAGGGCCTGAGTTCGAGGCTGGGGCCGACAGATAAACAAAAGGAAGAACCGTGTTAATGAACAGTCCAGCAGGCATTGCCTGTGTAGCCGAGTGATCATAGGGTCCAATGAGCAGCAATAGATGAAACAGGGAGCCGTTCGGTAGTCGATTACTACGCTAGGCGAGCGGGAGACACAGCGTTCAGGAAGCTAGCAGGCCGGGGATAGCAGATGGATCATCACCAACATCCACAATGCCGAGGCCGGTTGACCAGTGGACCAGTCGTGATGAATCAGCGGGGCTCCGTGTCGACAAAGGGTCCAGGCCAATTGGCAAGAGAGGTATTGTAGTTGGTGTACTTCGTTTGCTAGCCGGGAGATGGGCCTAGCTAGAGGCTAGCTGGTGCAAGCTTCTGGACAAGGGCGTTAGCCACAATAGCCACTGGGTAGCAACTAGCTAGCTGCGAAGATCTGGTGTAATGGTCCAGAGCTTGCGGCAGGAATCCGAAGATGTAGTGGGAAAAAAAGCATTCTGATATGCTCAGGGCTGATATCGCGCTGTGCAGACTGGCAGGTATTATCTGGGCTACCCGGGATAAAGGGGCTGGAGTCCGAGCTAAAGGTAAAGACAGCTAGCAGTGGCTAACAATGACTAAATAGCAAGTAGCTAGCTTCTGATGGAGGTTCCAGTTATAAGGTCTAAAAAATAGCAGATCCGTACCACATTGGGTGAGGCGGGTTGCATGATTTTGGGGATGAATATCTGACTGTCCTGTGCCTCAGGGTGTTAAGCTTTGTTTTCATTGTTCTGGACATGAAATAATTGTCCTCTTCAAAATGCAAACCCTCAACCTCAGCTACTGTATGTGAGAGATGTCTATACACAGCATCCTTGTCCTCTATTCACAAGGTGGGTCCTCTTGCTTGCCAGACTCATGGAGACACGGCAGCTATGGGAAGAGACTACAAGGATGGCTAGCAGCCTGCAGCCAGTGAGGGAACAAGGAAAAGAGGGGGAAACCCAGAGGCCTTGAGTTTTTAGAGCAAGTCGACAGAGATAAAGATGGTACAGAGAAATCCAGAGGAAGGAGACCAATACCAGATGGTAGTTTAGCAAGCCCTGGGACCAGGGTAAAAGTACATTCAGCCCTGGGACCAGGGTAAAAGTACATTCAGCCCTGGGACCAGGGTAAAACTACATTAATCACTAGAACATTTTCTGTGTCATAGTCAGATATGGCCTGTCCACGTGCGCATACACACACCAATGCACAAGCACACAAAACCCCATGTATGTGCACACACACAGAGAGAGAGACAGACAGCAGCCAGACAAATCTCCAGAGTCGGCTTTGTACCATCTGCTCCAGAGCTCCAGATTCACACCTGATGCCTCTCTCTCTCTCTCTCTCTCTCGCCCTCTCTCCATCCCTCTCTCCCTCCTGGAGAATCTGGGAACAAGAAGAATGATTGGACACAGACGGTATCTTTCTGGCTCTACATATCAGCCATAACACAAAAGAGTCTAACACATTTAGGAAAAACAACATAATTGAAAGGCAATGGTCCATTATCCAGTGTCAGTGCAATGCTACTCAGTCTCAGTGAAATGCTCCTCAGTGTCAGTGAAATGCTCCTCAGTGTCAGTGAAATGCTCCTCAGTGTCAGTGAAATGCTCCTCAGTGTCAGTGAAATGCTCCTCAGTGTCAGTGAAATGCTCCTCGGTGTCAGTGAAATGCTCCTCAGTGTCCTCAGTGTCTGAAATGCTCCTGTGTCAGTGAAATGTTCCTCAGTGTCAGTGAAATGTCAGTGAAATGCTGTCAGTGAAATGCCTCCTCAGTGTCAGTGAAATCCTCAGTGTCAGTGAAATGCTCCTCAGTGTCAGTCTCCTCAGTGTCAGTGAAATCCTCCTCAGTGTCAGTGAAATCAGTGAAATGTGAAATGCTCCTCAGTGTCAGTGAAATGCTCCTCAGTGTCAGTGAAATGCTCCTCGGTGTCAGTGTCAAATGCTCCTCAGTGTCAGTGAAATGCTCCTCAGTGTCAGTGAAATGCTCCTCAGTGTCAGTGAAATGCTCCTCAGTGTCAGTGAAATGCTCCTCAGTGTCAGTGAAATGCTCCTCAGTGTCAGTGTCAGTGTCAGTGAAATGCTCCTCAGTGTCAGTGAAATGCTCCTCAGTGTCAGTGAAATGCTCCTCAGTGTCAGTGAAATGCTCCTCAGTGTCAGTGAAATGCTCCTCAGTGTCAGTGAAATGCTCCTCAGTGTCAGTGAAATGCTCCTCAGTGTCAGTGAAATGCTCCTCAGTGTCAGTGAAATGCTCCTCAGTGTCAGTGAAATGCTCCTGTGTCAGTGAAATGCTCCTCAGTGTCAGTGAAATGCTCCTCAGTGTCAGTGAAATGCTCCTCAGTGTCAGTGAAATGCTCCTCAGTGTCAGTGAAATGCTCCTCGGTGTCAAAATGCTCCTCAGTGTCAGTGAAATGCTCCTCAGTGTCAGTGAAATGCTCCTCAGTGTCAGTGAAATGCTCCTCAGTGTCAGTGAAATGCTCCTCAGTGTCAGTGAAATGCTCCTCAGTGTCAGTGAAATGCTCCTCAGTGTCCTCCTCAGTGTGTGAAATGCTCCTGTGTCAGTGAAATGCTCCTCAGTGTCAGTGAAATGCTCCTCAGTGTCAGTGAAATGCTCCTGTGTCAGTGAAATGTTCCTCAGTGTCAGTGAAATGCTCCTCAGTGTCAGTGAAATGCTCCTCAGTGTCAGTGAAATGCTCCTCAGTGTCAGTGAAATGCTCCTCAGTGTCAGTGAAATGCTCCTCAGTGTCAGTGAAATGCTCCTCAGTGTCAGTGAAATGCTCCTCAGTGTCAGTGAAATGCTCCTGTGTCAGTGAAATGCTCCTCAGTGTCAGTGAAATGCTCCTCAGTGTCAGTGAAATGCTCAGTGAAATGCCCTCAGTGTCAGTGAAATGCTCCTCAGTGTCAGTGAAATGCTCCTCAGTGTCAGTGAAATGCTCCTCAGTGTCAGTGAAATGCTCCTCAGTGTCAGTGAAATGCTCCTCAGTGTCAGTGAAATGCTCCTCAGTGTCAGTGAAATGCTCCTGTGTCAGTGAAATGCTCCTCAGTGTCAGTGAAATGCTCCTCAAGTGAAATGCTCCTCAGTGTCAGTGAAATGCTCCTCAGTGTCAGTGAAATGCTCCTGTGTCAGTGAAATGTTCCTCAGTGTCAGTGAAATGTTCAGTGTCAGTGAAATGCTCCTCAGTGTCAGTGAAATGCTCCTGTGTCAGTGAAATGCTCCTCGGTGTCGTCGGTGAAATGCTCCTCAGTGTCAGTGAAATGCTCCTCAGTGTCAGTGAAATGTTCCTCAGTGTCAGTGAAATGCTCCTGTGTCAGTGAAATGCTCCTCAGTGTCAGTGAAATGCTCCTCAGTGTCAGTGAAATACTCCTCACAAGGCGTTAGAATAATTTGTTGCACATTGTCCCACATGTAAACATTGACACATCTTCCTACTTGTATTATTCCATTTAATGCATGTATTATTCCGTTCAATAGATGCTGCTGTAAAAATGGATGCATAGAAGAATGGCAACACTATCAACATTATGTCTAGCTATCACCATACTTGTTTTTGTTATCTGCATTGAAACAACTGGCAGAAAAATACAATAAATGGCAGTGGTCTTTGTACAACAGCAGACTATCCAGGCATTTTTCTAACAGGACATTATCTATGCTCTTACATCAAACCCTTTGTCTGTTTCCAATGCAATGTTTCGGCCCAATATTTATATATTTCTTAATTCCATTTTTGCACTTTTAGATTTGTATTTATTGTTGTGAATTGAGAGATACTACTGCACTGTTGGAGCTAGGAACACAAGCATTTCGCACCCGCAATAACATCTGCTAAATATGTGTATGTGACCCAAAAAAATTGATTTGGTTCGATGTGCTATTCTACCAATTCAAAGACTTGCTTTGGGGGGTTTACTTTGGACCTTTTTCCACAGTGTTAAAAGGAGCAAGTGGGGTATTTTCTTGGACAGCATTCTGTGACCAATATGTTGTCATTTGTTACTGCCGGAAAGGTAAAAGTAATCATATTGCCAAGGTATAACAAATGTCGTCGGGAGAAGGAGAGGAGGACAAAAGCGCAGTGTGGTACGTATCCATAATACTTTTAATCCAGAATGAACACGAAGAAGAAGAAGAAGAAGAAGAAGAACAAGAACAAGAACAAGAACAAGAACAAACAACAACAAACAACAACAAACAACAACAAACAACAACAAACAACAACAACAAACAACAACAAACAACAACAACAAACAACAACAAACAACAAACAACAACAACAAACAACAACAAACGAACAGTTCTGACAGGTGCAACAAACACTAACCAGAAAATAACTACCCATAGTGGGAAAACAGGCTGCCTAAGTATGGTTCTCAATCAGAGACTACGATTGCCAGCTGCCTCTGATTGGGGACCATACCAGGCCAAACACATAGAAATAGAAAACATAGAACACAAAACATAGAATGCCCACCCCAACTCACGCCCTGACCAAACTAAAACAGAGACATAAAAAAGGAACTAAGGTCAGGATGTGACACAAGGCACCTAACATAATGACTTTCTCTGTTGTCTTGGTTCCTCACCTCACTCTAGCCCACTAATATCTGCTTAAAAGTATGCTGGTTGGTACTCACAGAGGACCTTATCACCTTAAACTGTCCCTCTTTACTCTACTGGGGAAAAAACATGGTAATAAGACTGTTACTTGATCTTTACTATGTCTTCATATCCAAATCCTGGTTCAACTCTAACCTTAGCCTCAACCACAACCCTTAACCCTAGCTTCATATCCACATCCCAAATCAACCCTAATTCTCAACGAAAACCCTAATCTTAGCCTCAACCACAACCCTAACATTAGCTTCATATCCACATCCCAAATCAACCCTAATTCTCAATGAAAACCCTAATCTTAGCCTCAACCACAACCCTTAACCCTAGCTTCATATCCACATCCATGTTCAACCCTAGTCTCAACCACAACCCTAAGCTTAGCTTCAAATCCACATCCCAATTCAACACTTATTCTCAACGGCAATCCTAATCTTAGCCTCAACCACAACCCTAACCCTAGCTTCATATCCACATCCCAGTTCAACCCTAACCCTCAACCATAACCCTAACCCTAGCTTAATGTACACACTAACACCTGTTCTCCCACAAGGAGGTGGTCCTGGGAGGAGGTGAATTGGAGGCAACTTAAAGTAACCTTTAGGTAGTTCTGGAAGTATTCATAAGATTCTGAAAACTTAAAGTCTACTTCAAGTAGTTCTGGAACTATTCATAGGATTCTTTAAGGTGTGAAATTCAAGGTCAATCTTCTATCATAGTGTTCTTTAATGAATCACAAAACTGTATCTTGTTATTAAATCACATTATACATAATTTAATTAAGCAATAAGGACTGGGGTGGTGTGGTATATGACCAATATACCACGGCAAAGGGCTGTTCTTACGCACGATGCAATGTGCATTCATTAAGTGTTGTATATTTAACCCTCTGTTTCCCCTCCTGTCCTTGTCAGAGATTGTTTATTGTTATGTTCATGTTTTATGGATTGGTGTGCGACGGGTTCTTGTACCCACATTTATTTTATAATGGACTTTGGTTTTGGAGTTTATGTTTTAAGTTATTCAAATACTCCAATTATACCAAGTTTAATTCTCCTGCTCTTGACTTCCCTGCCGCCAACATACACGACGTGACAAGTAGATTGTCTCACAAAAGCAACAATCAAAACATGCTTAATGCACACAAACGCTTGCAATATTCCAACGATACAGATTTTTTACATTAAAAAAAGACTACCCAAATGCTCCATTTGCTGAATGTTACTGAATTCTTAGACACACATTTTATCTAACAAACATGATTATCTTGTCATACCAGGCAGCCCAAAGGTAACCCCAAGGGTACCATAAACTGTGCCTTGCATTGAGGCGTTCAGAGGTGTTCAATTTACCATTAGATAATGTTATCACATCTCAGATAAAACTCCAAATGTCATCAGCTCCAGCTTCTGTGAAATCAAGTTTAAATCACAGAGTGTTTAGCTGCTCTGATTAAAATAACTGTTACAGAAATAAGAAGACTGCCTGATCTCCTATCTTTATAAGACAAGCTATTTATCATATTCCACTGTGGAATATATTATTAGTTCAAGTAGGAGGAAAAGGTTAGAGGAATATAACGACGAACTATGATCAATATCCCTTAAATGTCTCCCAGTTAGAAGTGTAGGAAAATGGCACAGTCAAAATTCTGTAACATCCTACGGTTCAAGATGTGATTTTTAGAAATTATTTTTTGGTATTAAAAAGAGATTTACATAGCAGAGACTGAGGTTGTTACTGTATACAATTCATTCTCCACTTGGCCAATTTTAGAGAGATTAGAGGACTAATAGTGTTAGCATGCATTGAAAGATACTGTACTTTCTGTTCACTCTTGATATGGCCCCAATGCATTAAAAAAGGATTACCGAAATTGAAGGATTAACACAATTATTGAAGAGATGTCATCATCTCAGAGAGTTGAAATAGTTAGAAGAAGAAAAATAAAGTGGTAAAGTTTCAAATACAAGACAAGGTCATCTGAAATCTTCCTGCATGCACAGAGACCTGAGGTCATCCTGCAGTTCATAACAATACACACAAATGCAATGTACTTCAAAGATAAACTCAAATTCAAACCTAAACTCAACTCAATGCCTAATACATTTGATTGATAGTTTGAGGCATCCTTTTCACCATCAAGCTGCTGATTTAAACAGTGATGATAACCAGCATGCTCTGGTTTCATTGTTCATAATACAATGTATTCCTCAGGGACTATACTCAAATGAGGCTCCGATAAGGGGGCCTAGGGGGGCCATCATAATAAATGGTTATAGCACCACCTAAAGGATGTGTTAGGCCTACAGTACTATACTGAATATAAAGGGGGAGAATGATTGGTCGATTTCAGCTCCAGAACAGTAAAAAACAACTTTTCTACAGATTCCTATTTGTGATAGATGTGTGTGTTCGTACATTAGTAGATCATGAATGCACACATTTCATATGGGGCTAAAATAAGCCAGTATTTGTCATTCTATCAATCCTGATGATAAATCATAAGCCATGTATTTCCCTTGCATTGGCATGCTGCAGAGAAACAGGATGAGAAGTTAGACCAGCACCTCAATGCTGCTACATCTGTTAGATCTTTCTGTGTGAAGCTCTGCCCAACCATCACACAGAGAGAGAGAGGGACAGAGAGAGAGAGAGGGACAGAGAGAGAAAGAGACAGAGAGAGACAGAGAGAGACAGAGAGAGACAGAGAGAGACAGAGACAGAGACAGAGACAGAGACAGAGACAGAGACAGAGACAGAGACAGAGAAAGAAAGAAAGAAAGAAAGAAAGAAAGAAAGAAAGAAAGAAAGAAAGAAAGAAAGAAAGAAAAATATTTTCCCATAATATGACATTTGAAACATCTTTATTCTTTTGGAACTTATGTCAGTGTAATGTTTACTGTTCATTTTTATTGTTTATTTCACTTTTGTTTATTATCTACTTAATTTGCTTTGGAAATGTTAACATGTGTTTCCCAGGCCAATAAAGCCCTTGAATTGAATTGAGAGAACATATCAACAAGCTGTTCTCTTCCATAACTTGGATACACACACCACCTGGTGGTTAAAGCATCTCACACCTGAAATCAAAATACTGTATTTGTAAATGTCTCCATCATACTCTCTCTTGATGTGATCTGAATAATATCTCAAATTGTATTTTCTAATTTTGGTCATGGATGAGGGTGGTTATTTTGTCGGGTTCCATTCTCCACATGATTACATACTTTGTGCCATATAAGAGGACAGACTGATATGAAAAAAAACTTTTTTTCCCCAAGGCTGAGAAGAAAACTCCCATTAGTTTGTGAGGTCAGAAATAAGAAATGAATAGTTCATCTTGAGATGAAATCTTGCTGTATTGAAACCTTCTGCAATTAATAAAACTCACCACTAGAAGGTAGTATTGACTTCATATTGAAAACTTTGTGCTGCGTTCATGCAGGACAGGTTTAGACTATCCGCTAGGTTCAGGCCGTCCTTCTCTGGTTCAGTTCATTTTTGGTCTAAATACTCAACGTAATGTAGGTCAATGCATAGATCACTAAGCAGACACATGAATCGTAACCTTTAAGAGTACATCGGTGGATACTTCAGTCGCTTCCATTGCTAATTGTTCATCTTTAACCCTGCAACGTTCCCACCGGACTGTGATCAATTGACAAAATATGAGTGCTGTAAATCGTTTAATAACTGGTCCAAGAGCAGCTAGGTGATGGCTTACACTCACTTCTAACATATGAGACAGAGGGCGCTGATCCTAAATCAGTTTAAGGGAAAACAGTCAATCAATCTACTAACTACATTAAAGCATAGCTTCCACTCAAATAGTTTGTATAACTACGCCTCCTTGTTATAACCATAGTATCCATTATTGATCAGATAGATACTCAAGTGGCCTCTATAACCACGAAAATAAATGTCTTAAAATATTGAAGGCAGTCGGAGGAGGCAAGATCAGATGGGACCATTCTAGCCAATTAGAGGGCAGAAGCGAGTGTGAACAACAGGAACAAGTCCGATATAAAGTTGTTTTTTCAAACTTGCCGGGATGTCACGTGTCCTACTTATATCAGTACAATCGTAACAACCTAAGCATTGCATTCTATTGAACAAATAAACCATCATGGTGTTTGTTAACCAAATTCGACACGCTCATTGACCTCTATACAAAAACTCATCACTTTGAGAGTTAAAAAAACGTCACCTGCTGGAGAAGACAGGTGTTGGGCCCAGTTATCCATCTCGCTCCACGTCTTCCTCTGTGTTATATTCAATTCAAATGGGCTTTATCGCCATGGGAAACGTGTGGTTACATTGCCAAAGCAGGTGACATAAACAAAAGTAAGAAGACCAAAAACAACATCAACAAAAAACAATTAGAATTGAACATTTATAACTAACGATCATTCTATCTGTGTTCCACGCATTGAGTTTTAATAAGAAGGGTTCAACTTTCAGAAAACGTGGCGTTCTGATATAACACGTGCGAAGCAACCAATTGACGCTGAGCTAAACGGTCACTCTCTGACCAATGGGGGAAGAGAGAAGAAGAAAGTGGTTACGTAGTAGTGCTTTGGATCCGTCCGTTCCACATTTCTTGGTGTTGTTGACAGGACTGAAAGCGTATCTGTTACATCGTAAAATGAAGACATTTTAGGATTTATCTTGATTCAATTAGTTATTTTTGGTACTAATATGGACTAGCTTGGAATCATGGTTGTGAATTCAGTGCATTGGTTCCGTAAGGGACTGCGGTTACACGATAATCCGGCTTTACAGGAAGCTCTAAATAGCGCAGACACTGTGCGATGTGTTTATATTTTGGATCCGTGGTTTGCTGGTTCCGCCAACGTCGGCATCAACAGATGGAGGTCAGTGTCAATGCACACATTACTAAAACGACTAACTATAACTTCATGAAATTATTAGCTGTATAATCAGCGTGGCCCCGAGTGGCACAGCGGTCTAGGGCACTGCATCTCAGTGCAAGAGGCGACACACTACAGTCCCTGGTTCGATTCCTGTATCACATCCGGCCGTGATTGGGAGTCCCAGTTGTACAGATTTGGCCGGGGTAGGCCGTCATTGTAAATAAGAATTTGAGGAAGTATACACTAACTAGCTAGTGGAAAAGCGATGCACATCTGCATCACTGAAAATGCTGGCAAGACATTGTCTTGCTCCGCATCACAACAAAAAATAATCACGCTACAAATTAGCAACTTCTTCGGTAGTTTAGTACTTGTACTGCAAAACAACGCACAAATTGGAGAGAGAGAAAAAGCCAACACTGCCACGCACCGCAACCTAGTCCAGCAGAAGAGTTGCAGCGGTGTAGATTGCCTCCCAATTAAACGAATGGACTTCTTCCGGAACACATACAGTGTAAAGCAACCTGTGTGCACGAGGCCCGTTTATATCGTGACAAATTTCATTACACTATAAATCTTATTCATGCAATTCCGTCATTACGTTATAGGTCATCTTCATGTAATCTCTTTCCGCTACTGGACCACATAATTTCTAACGCTTCGAACACACCGACAGTGTAGGGGCGCAAAATATTACGCAGTATCATCTGGAACTGTATGTACCAAAAGTATAACGTCACCTTTTGCAACCATTTCTGTCAAGCCATCTACCATATAGTTTGACGTACGCACTGCATCTCAGTGCTAGAGGCGTCACTACAGTTCGAATACAGGCTGTATCACAACTGGCTGTGATTGGGAGTCCCATAGGACATTGCACAGTTGGTTTAGTGTCGTCTGGGTTTGGCCGGTGTAGGCCGTCATTGTAAATACGAATTTGTTCTTAACTGACTTGTCTAGTTAAATAAAGGTTCAATTACAAAGGCAAACGCGGTGTTTCATTTGAAATGTATGTAATTCTGGTGTACCGAAATGCAATAACCCCGTCGGTGTGTTTGACGCTAAATCCAGACTTCCAGGAATGCTTGCGAAACAGACCAAACCGACCAGGTCAGGGTTTGAGAAGAAAAATCTAAAGGCCCAAGCTAGATTCGAGCCAATGATTTAAGTAGTTGAACATGTTATTACTCCAACCTCGTGGAAGTGACAAACTGATACATTTCCTAAATATTTTTTTTCAAAAACAAATGTAACTATGCTTTAACAGCAACTGTCCCTTTTGATTTCAAATCAAATTTTATTCGTCACATACACATGGTTAGCAGATGTTAATGCCAGTGAAATGCTTGTGTTTCTAGTTCCGACTGCCTTATACACCCAAATGTGTATAAGGATTTGACGGCTCTGCACATGCGCGAGATGACCATTAGCCCGTACGACGTGTTCCTACGCATGAGTTTAGGTCGCCTACAAGTGTGATCGGGGATTTCTGCTGGAGAAGCTGTTTTAGCCTTTCCTTCGTACTGTCTGACTGGATGGAGAACATAGGGAGGGTTTCACAACACGAAAGTTTGAGAGCCTAGTCTCTAGTCAGAAATCGCCTTTATTTTGGGAGATAGCAAAATAGGACATCCATTCAAGATAGGAGAAACACATTGTTTCAGTTGGTAATACATTGATAAACAATGGGGAAACAATTCACTCAATTAATATGCCCGACTTGGTGGGAGCCAGTGCGCGCTATTGGAGAAAGACCGCCACCGACACAAAACACATGAAGGCCATGTGGTAGCTAGTAGTCAATCTCGCCATTTGAGATGTTGAAGAGTTATTGAGAGGTTACTGTATCCTGATTTAAAATGAGAAAGCAACCATTAACCGGGTTCCCATTGTAATGGAACACTTTGTATGGAAAACCAAGTTGAAGCCATTATTCAATGTTGTCTTGCTCATGATAACCTCAACAAGCGCAACAGACTAGCGCAATACCCTACAATTGAAATGGCGTTAAACAAACGAAAGAGCATAAATTGAAATAATTTGCAAATTTGCATTTTTTATTTTACTGGACCGATGGTACTTGCATCTGATGGGCATGGTGCTTTCAGGACAACTGGGAACTCAGGGGAAAAAGAGGTCAGATCGTGACATCAGTGAACTTCAGGCCGGAAAGTCGGAGCTCTAGAAAGATACCCGTTTTTTAAAATTGGAATTCCGAGTTTGACCATTCAAAACTCCTTTCCCAGTCGGATCTCAGCGGAGGAATGGAGAAAGCAGCAGACGGTCCACCTCTCACGGTCCCTGCTCTCTCCTTCCTTTCCTCCGTTGAGACTGACCAGAGAGGGGACAGTCTTCCACCTGATGGCGAAATTCGAGTCGCACCACATCTGCACAAATTCCATGTTGCTCCTATGACCAGAGAAATAACTATTCCTCAATATTATAATAGACGTGACGAGCTGCTATTAATAGTAAAAACGCAAGACTATCGATACACTTGGCTACTCATTTATTGCAGCTGCAGCGCAAGTGGAAATGGAGAGAAGCACATTTTATGTTTCACAATAGTGTTGAATTAAACCAGTGACATTGCTGAATAAATTTTTTTGATAAGAACTCCCTCATAAAAACCAGCAGCTCTTTGCTGTATTCTTTGAGTCTCTCTCTGGTCATGGTTTTAAAAGTTATAAAATCTCACGTAGGCTAGTTTCAAACTTGGCTGTGGCGGGGGTCGTGGAAGCTGTAGGAACGGTGATTTGAGCTATCCGATTGGCCAGCGCTGTAGACAAACTCGATTTAGCCACAGATCTACAGGTCTGTCAGGCAAACTGACTTTGCCTTTTCAGACATTAAATGGTTCCAAACGGTTACACTTTGCCTACTCGGTGCGCAGGGCTTCTGAATCAAGTGCAGTTATAGCCAACAGCGCAACACCAATAAAAAAACAAGTTGGCGCAAGCCTTTTTCTTTAGCTTTTCTAAAGAAATGTTTGAGCGACTAGGAATGCCTTGAAGATCGACCGGTTGGTGACCACCGATCTATAGGCTATATGTGTGCAGCGTGCGTGTGATATATAATCGACATAACGAACAGCTTCAGAAAGCCATCTGTTATAACAAAATCAATGGTGGCCCCATGCCGTGACACTTTTTGAATTTTAGATTCTCCCTTACTCCCAGTTTTTATTTAGATGATTTGTTTGTTCTCAAAGATTACCTTATTTAAAAATATATATATAGCTCCATTATCTTTTCTACATATCTGTTAGTTGTTTTAAATTTACAGTGAAAACATTTTACCATCCCAAATACAGATGGTACCAGTCAAAAATGTGGGCACGCCTAGGGTTTTTCTTTATTTTTACTATTTTCTAGATTGTAGAATAATAGGCCAGGTCATCTGATGCAGCACTGTCACTCTCCTTGGTCAAATAGCCCTTAAACAGCCTGGAGGTGTGTGTTTTTTTCCCAGGCATTGTCCTGATAAAAACAAATGATAGTCCCACTAAGCGCAAACCAGATGGGAATGATGTATTGCTGCAGAATGCTGTGGTAGCCATGCTGGTTAAGTGTGCCTAGAATTCAAAATAAATCACAGACCGTGTCACCAGCAAAGCACCATCACACCACCACCTCCATGCTTCACAGTGGGAACCACACACGCAGAGATCATCTGTTCACCTACTCTGCGTCTCACAAGGACACAGCGATTGGAACAAAAAATCTCCGATCAGATTTGGACTGCTCAAACCAAAGGACAGATTTCCATGTTTCTTGGCCCAAGCAAGTCTCTTCTTATTATTGGTGTCCTTTAGTGGTGGTTTCTTGCAGCTTTTCGACCATGAGGGCCTGATTCCTCCGAACAGTTGATGTTGAGATGTATCTCTTACTTGAACCCTGAAGTATTTATTTGGGCTGCAATTTTTTAGGCTGGTAACTCTAATGAGAGCCATTTTCATCATAGCGCTTGATGGTTTTAGTGACGGCACTTGAAGAAACGTTCAAAGTTCTTGACTTTTTTGTCTTGAAGTAATGATGGACTACTTCTCTTTGCTTATTTGAGCTGTTCTTGCTGTAATATGAACTTGGTCTTTTACCAAATAGGGCTGTCTTCTATATGCCACCCCTAGTTTGTCACAACACAACTGATTGGCTCAAATGCATTAGGAAGGAAAGAAATTCCACAAATTAACTTTTAACAAGGCATACCTGTTAGTTGAAATGCATTCCAGGTGACTACCTCATGAAGCTGGTTGAGAGGTTCAGCTGTCAAGGCAAAGGCTGGCTACTTTGAAGAATCTCAAATATATAATACTTTTTTGGTTACTACATGATTCCATATGTGTTATTTCATAGTTTTGATGTCCTCACTATTCTACAACTGATTAAATGGTTTTTATTCCTCACCAATCGTCACACAATATCCCATAATGACAAAGCAAAAAAACATTTTATTTGAAATTGTTTCTAATTTCTTAAAAATTTAGAATTGAAGTATTACATTTACATAAGTATTTAGACCCTTTAATCAGTACTTTTGTTTGGCAGCAATTACGGAATCAAGTCTTCTTGGGTATGGCACAACAAGCTTGGCACACCTGTATTTGGGGAGTTTCTCCCATTCTTCTCTGCAGATCATCTCAAGCTCTGTCAGGTTGGATGGGGAGCGTTGCTGCACAGCTATTTCCTGTTCGATCATGTTCAAGTCCAGGCTCTGGCTGGACATTGAGACTTGTCCCGAAACCAGTCCTGCATTGTCTTGGCTGTGTGCTTAGGGTTGTTGTCCTGTTGGAAGGTGAACATTTGCCCCAGTCTGAGGTCCTGAGCACTCTGGAGCAGGTTTTCATCAAGGATCTCTCTACTTTGCTCCGTTCATCTTTCCCTCGATCCTGCCGCTGAAAAACATCCCCACAGCATGATGCTTGCTACACCGGCGGAATGGTGCCAGGTTTCCTCCAGACGTGACGCTTGGCATTCAGGCCATAGAGTTCAATCTTGGTTTCATCAGACCAGAGAATCTTGTTTCTCATGATCTGGGAGTCTTTAGGTGCCTTTTGGCAAACTCCATGCGGGCAGTCATGTGCCTTTTTTACGGAGGAGTGGCTTCACACTGGCCACTACCATAAAGTGCTCTGTCAGAGTGACCATCGGGTACTTGGTCACCTGACCAAGGCCCTTCTCCCCTGATTACTCAGTTTAGCTGGGCGGCCAGCTCTAGAAAAAGTATCGGTGGTTCCAAACTTCTTCTATTTAAGAAGGATGGAGACCACAGTGTTCTTGGAGAAATTGTTTGGTACTCTCCCCCACATCTGTGCCTTGACAAAATTATGGCTTGGTTTTTGCTCAGACATGTCAACTGTGGGACCTGGTATAGACCGGTGTGTGTGTGCCTTTCCAAATCATGTCCAATCAATGGAATTTACCACAGGTGGACTCCAATCAAGTTGTAAAAACATCTCAAGGATGTTCAGTGGAAACATGATGCACCAGAGCTCAAATTCGAGTGTCATAAGCGAAGGGGCTGAATACTTATCTAAATAAGGTATTTCTATTTTGAATACATTTGCTAAAATTTCAGTATGGTGTTTGTCAGTATGTGGTATTGTGTGTAGATGGCCGAGGAAATGTTTTTATTAAATACATTTAGAATATGGCTGTAATGTAACAAAAAGTGAAGGGGTCTGAATACTTTCCGAAGGCACTGTGGAAACACTGAAGTTGAACTGTATGTGGGTGTGCCAAGCCGTTATGGCTCTCCTATTCTCCCATCTATGTATCCTGTTGTGGCTGACTACCAGATGATAATGGGGATCCTTCTATATGGGCTCAGCGAGTTCCTCGTAAGGTTTCTTTATTCTATATGGTTGACACTGTCAACCGATGTCCACAAAGTCACCACATCCAAGGCCAAATCTGATGTTAAGGAAAGACTGCGCTGGCAACACATATTGTGTTAGTCTAAAAAAGCGTGTAAGTTTAGGGTCAGGACGATACCAGTATCGCTATTATTTTTTTCCATGGCCAAAATGAAAACATGAAGCAGATCAAACTCCTTGTTCCTTTAAAATATTGTGTTTGTGTGTTTTAGCCTGGAAAATAAATACATGTGACTCTGGATGACAACATAATGATATTTCTTCCCAACATTAGGGTTGTTTTCCTAAAGAAGTGAAATCCAATTTGTGTTTTGTTTCCTTGCCACAATACTGTTATAGTCCCGGCCCTGTTTTTTTTAAGAGCTCTGTGACAATGACAAATTTCCTTGTTAAAAGAAATGTTCACATTTGTTGATTGGTTGAGATATTCTTTTCACAGGTTTCTGCTGGAGTCTTTGGAGGACCTGGACAGCAGTTTGAGGAAGCTCGATTCTAGGCTGTTTGTGGTGCGAGGCCAACCTGCTAACGTGTTTCCCAGTCTCTTTAAGGTACTGTAGTCAAGTCACGGTTAGCCCTACAGCTTTGATTTTGGGTTATACTACTTTATGTAATGAGCATTTTCATTGAATTGGGTCCAGCAAAAGCTCATAAGCCTACAGTTGCAAGCAGTTACTTCAAAAAACATATAGGCCTAAACTTATGCACTTTACTGTACTTTAGCACAAGACAATTGAGCTATCTCATTCTCACATTGCCAGCTTTGTCAATATGCAAGTATTTTCCTACCTGGATGTGAGGTAGACTAGGCTACTACTCCGTAATGACTGGAATTAGTGGGTGTATTAATTGCACACTACACCTTGAATCATGGGTAATTGCAGTGAACATCTTCCGTGGTACGGCTTCATTCGGATTATCACAATAGTATTCTACAGAACCATGCATTTGAGTAATACTGCAATGTGAGAATTGTCTCCCTAACTGTCTGACAAAAGGTTTGCATTGTTTTGGAAGGGTCACCTTTGAGCTCCACTCACAAAAGATATGACCATGAGTAACATAATATTATCCTCATTATTGCATAGTTAAGCTGCAGATTTATTTTTTAATACTAGTGAGTATCGCGATACTGGTACGTCCCGGCCCTACTAGACGTTCCATAACCCAAATTGTAAAACTCAATCCCTGTTTTGTTTTTAATAGTGATGGCACAGGAATTTGGGCATTTATAGGCCTATTTGGGTCCCATCAATAGGTTTAGTTTCTCAGAAGACAACTATAACCCTAATACTACACAGTCTACCACCCACCCACCTCAATGTTCGTCCCAAAGAAATAAAAGTGGGTTGTGAGAATATGCATTCTTACAGAGAACATAAACCTGCTTACTTACTATGGATGTGCATCGTTCCCTTTCAAGACAATTCGATTAGGATCTGTGGTACGATACAGTAGCGATACGTTTTAGTTTGAAACTATGTGGTTTGATTAGATGAACGAATCAATTCCATGCACTAAACACATTCATCTTCCATTCTAAAGTCACAATCTGCTGCTGATGGAGCTCATGGGCTGGATTTGTCTGAGCTGACTCATGTCATGTGTGTATATCCTGACAAGGTAGTAAAACAATACTACATTTTAATGTCCTGAATTTGTTAAAATGCCATTTTAGGCTTAAGGGTTAGGCAGTGGAAGTTAACTTATTAGAAAATGACTCCAGTGAAAGTCACCCAGTAAAATACTACTTGTGTTAGTCTAAAACAATTTGGTTTTAAATATTCTTAAGTATCAAAAGTAAAGGTATAAATAATTTCAAGTTCCTTATATTCAGCAAACCCAGAGGCACCATATTTTTTATTTATTTTTTATTTACGGATAGCCAGGGGCACACGCCAACACTCAGACATAATTTACAAACGAAGCGTGTGTTTAGTGAGTTTGCCAGATCAGAGGCAGTAGGATTACCAGGGATATTCTCTTGATAATTGTGTGAATTGAACAATTTTTCTCCCCTGCTAAGCATTCAAAGTGTAACAAGTACTTTTGGGTGTCAGGGAAAATGTATGGAGTGAAATGTATAAGTTGTAAAAAAAAATATGCTCCTAAACACTACTTAATAGTACTTTTGGGTTAGGGAAAATATGATTTGAATAAGAATAAATGTTTACTTCCTAAATCGACATGTATAGCCAAATGAGTTTTCTCCGGCAGTAGCTTAGGCTACTTTTATTCTCGTTAAACACCATTTTCTACAGTGCATTTGATTTATTTTTATTTTTTTAATACCTAGAAAATTTCACTGGTTGCCACTCAACTAAGAAAGTATACTGTTGTGCAAGCCATTGCACAAACATTTGACTGCTGAAGGTGCTGCGCAGATCTGTCAGATCAGGGAAAAGGCCTATCTGTTGTTGGTCCGCGCGCAGAGTTGCACAAAGCACCCAGTTTGACTAGACTACTGATATTCCCTGGGGTTGTTTGGCATGCAAAATGACTTGTAGATCAGTGACTGTCAACATAATAACATGCTTAGTTCAACACTGAAGGAGAGGACACAGTTGTCACAAAAGATTAGGTATTTTCGGAAGGCGTAATAATTTGAGAAAAAAAATAGTGTGAACTGACAATTCGTAATGTTTGAATCGATCGTCTCTTACTCATCGGTCCCCAGTTCAAATGTTTCTCTGTTAATCATTACATCCCTATTAATTACCCACATTTTCTACCATACATACTCATTTTAATCTGACAATGAAGTTTGGTCATGCATGAGACAAGCTGATGGATCACCATTTTGTCTCTCCGGGAACATTTAGGAAATACAGCCAATGGTACAGTTGGTAAGTAAATCAAGGAACACTGAACAAACTGTAAAGAACAAATTATCTTCTGCCAGGACCAAACACTCTGCACATCCACACACCTGTTCTCACTTCTGAGAAATGGGACTTATTTTGTAGGTATCAATACACCTCTATGAAGGTTGATGACTAAGAGGAGAGCCATACACATCACCTTATTGCCTCTGTCGTCAAGGCTGCTTGTCATAATACGGTAATTCGGGAAGATATTTGCTTCTGAATTACCACTTCGCCACACTTTGGTTTTTCAGCTGTCCAGTTTACAGTGCTAGAATACGTGTAGTGGGTGACGCACTGACCAGCAGGTTGGAGAAAGGGTTGTTTATGTAAGAGACATCAGGTCTGAGGAGAGGCGGAGAGGGCACTCTGTACGTTTCACTTTCAGCACTAAGCTCTCATTATCATGTGTTCAGCAGCAGGGCCTATTGTAGATGGAGGAAACGCTATAGAGGTCAGATGTGGATAAACTCCAATAACTGCATTGCAGATACAGTGCCCTCTGGTGTCTATAGACCTAGTGAATGTGGCTATAGTGATCAAATTGTTCTGCAGATCACTATAGGAACGGTGCACTGAAGCAGCATGCATTGCTGCATTTATTCAGCCGCTGCTTCAACAAGTAGGATGTTTTAGAAGGTTCTGTGACGTACGCTGACCACTTGTTTCAGCAAGCACTGACGGAGAATCCTGTTTTTTTTTTTTTTTTCCTTTCCCCTTTGTGTAGCCTAGACTCTAGCCACCTGCCATGTGGACTAGATTGTAATGATAATGTGTACTGTTCACAGATCTTTAGGCCCATGTCTGGGAGATAAGGTGTTCCAATAACATCAGAGAAATGGATCTCAACCCCAGTTAGCTTTCCATTCTGACTTAACATGTATTATCTTTCATCCTCTCTCATTTCCACCTCTATCCCCCTCTCTCTCCCCATCTCTCTCTGCTCCTGTCTGTAGGAGTGGAACGTCACCCGGTTGACCTTTGAGTATGACTCTGAGCCCTATGGGAAGGAGAGAGATGGAGCCATCATTAAAATGGCCCAGGAGTTTGGAGTGGAGACCATAGTGAGGAATTCTCACACACTCTACAACTTGGACAGGTTAGTCGCTGACTGTCACACTCAGTAGGAAGGGTCCAATAAGTCAAATGTTTATTTCCCCATTATACTGCTTATCTAACCTAGTCCCAAATCGTTTTGTCCTGTGTAGCCTCAGGACAATGACCATAAGACCATCAGGCTAGTGCTTACCTAGTCATTTGAATGTTGAGCTCACTCTGTTCCCAGTGCTATTAAAAATCTGTCACTCTGCCCCTGAGCAAGGCAGTTAACCTACTGTACCCCAGGTGCCGAAGACGTGGATGTCGATTAAGGCAGCCCTCTGCACCTCTAATTCAAAGAGGTTGGGTTAAATGCGGAAGACACATTTCGGTTGAAGGCATTCAATTGTACAACTGACTAGGTATCCCCTTTCCCTATACAACTGACTAGCTATCCCCCTTTCCCTATACGTATCTTCCCCCTTTCCCTATTCAACTGACTAGCTATCCCCCTTTCCCTATACGTATCCCCCTTTCCCTATTCAACTGACTAGCTATCCCCCTTTCCCTATACGTATCCCCCTTTCCCTATACAACTGACTAGGCATCCCCCTTTCCCTATACAACTGACTAGGCATCCCCCTTTCCCTATACAACTGACTAGGTATCCCCCTTTCCCAACTGACTAGGTTTCCCCTTTCCCTATACAACTGACTAGGTATCCCCCTTTCCCTATACAACTGACTAGGTTTCCCCCTTTCCCTATACAACTGACTAGGTATCCCCCTTTCCCTATACAACTGACTATCCCCCCTTTCCCTATACAACTGACTAGGTATCCCCCTTTCCCTATAACTGACTATCCCCCCCTTTCCCTATACAACTGACTAGGTATCCCCTTTTCCCTATACAACTGACTAGGTATCCCCCTTTCCCTATACAACTGACTAGGTATCCCCCTTTCCCTATACAACTGACTAGGTATCCCCCTTTCCCTATACAACTGACTAGGTATCCCCCTTTCCCTATACAACTGACTAGGTATCCCCCTTTCCCTATGCAACTGACTAGGTATCCCCCTTTCCCTATGCAACTGTATCCCCCTTTCCCTATGCAACTGACTAGGTATCCCCCTTTCCCTATGCAACTGACTAGGTATCCCCCTTTCCCTATGCAACTGACTAGGTATCCCCCTTTCCCTATGCAACTGACTAGGTATCCCCCTTTCCCTATGCAACTGACTAGGTATCCCCCTTTTCCCTATGCAACTGACTAGGTATCCCCCTTTCCCTATGCAACTGACTAGGTATCCCCCTTTCCCTATGCAACTGACTAGGTATCCCCCTTTCCCTATGCAACTGACTAGGTATCCCCCTTTCCCTATGCAACTGACTAGGTATCCCCTTTCCCTATGCAACTGACTAGGTATCCCCCTTTCCCTATGCAACTGACTAGGTATCCCCCTTTCCCTATGCAACTGACTAGGTATCCCCTTTCCCTATGCAACTGACTAGGTATCCCCCTTTCCCCCCTATGCAACTGACTAGGTATCCCCCTTTCCCTATGCAACTGACTTAGGTATCCCCTTTTCCCTATACAACTGACTTAGGTATCCCCCTTTCCCTATACAGCTGACTTAGGTATCCCCCTTTCCCTATACAACTGACTAGGTATCCCCCTTTCCCTATTCAACACCTTATTGGATAAACCAGAGCAAAGTGTGTCCCAGGGGAAACCTTACTGCTGTGGTGCTGTAACACATCGGCGATGATGCTACATGTTATGTCATGGAGACAGCCAGCTGACAGTCTGGTGTCGTCACAACCACAACAGAACAGTGTGGGAAATAAACTTACCCCAGAAATACTGTATATTGCTGAATTAACAGATTGTTTGACCAGAGAGAAGTCCATAATATTTTGACAGTCTATTGTGTCTGTCTATCCAGTAGGCTAAGTGATGTCAGTATACCACCGGAAGTCAAACTAGAGAACAATGCAGTGGGTAACATAATTGTGATTTCATGCTGTAAAGACACATGCTGCAAGCAGAGCTCCAGAGCTCAAAGGGGAAAGCACTGATGTAGAATGAGCTAAAAGAGTTTTGATGTTCTACTTCCCACAAACACACAGTCCCATAGAATCCCATAGCTCTGTGATGCTTCCTAGTGGTGGGTTAATGTAACTAACTGTCACACCACACAACATGTGCAGGCTCCAGGCAGTGGGAGGAGGAAATGGCTGAGCAGGGAGGCAGTCACTGTGGCAGACATGTGCGTGGCGGACAGGTGGGGTGGCAGTGCTCAGCCATCGCAACCACATTGCTGCTGGAGACACATGGGGGCTCCTGACGCCTACTCAGCCCGGCCCACAATATGAGTTGATCCAATAAGAATACCTAAAAGGGCCCAAACAGCGCCAATATATATGAGCGTTGCGTAAGATGGGACCTATTTTATAAGATCCACGCTGTAACATAATCAGGCCATGGTTAGGGGATAACTACAGTACCAGTCCAAAGTTTGGACACACCTACTCATTCAAGGGTTTTTCTTTGTTTACATGATTCTACATTGTAGAATAATAGTGAAGTCCTCAACAATGAAATAACACATATAGAATCATGTAGTAACCAAAAAAGTGTAAAACAAATCAAAATATATTTTCTTGAAAATTGCCACCCTTTGCCTTGATGACAGCTTTGCACACTCTTGGCATTCTCGCAACCAGCTTCATGAGGTAGTCCCCTGGAATGCATTTCAATTAACAGGTGTGCCTTGTTAAAAATTAATTTGTGGAATTTCTTTCCTTGATGTGTTTGAGCCAATCTCACCAACAATGCTTTGCTCTGTTATGAGACAAGATGTTGCCAGATGATTATTTTTTTTAAATACGTTTAAGTACTTTATGTATGAGGTAATAGAAAATATGAATAACAATAACTATGATCCAATCCAGTACCATTATTATGTTGACTATCAATAATCTATACTGTATAGGTTTTTAGATGGTACAGAATGTCAAAACTACATCATGTCGACTGAAAAGTAGAACTGTATTGATTGTTTTGATTTGTGCTGAGAAATTAGTTACCTGCCAGTTAATTTCCCCACCAGTTTGCTGACGTGCAAAGGTCACCACATCAGTATCAATTGGCCTTTCAACAAGTAATGCTCTGTTTTAACCCTGAAATGACATTTTCATAATTTCTACCTCTACATTTACACCATCATCTTCAGGATCATTGAGATGAACAACTGCCCTCCACTCGCGGTCAAGAATCACCCGTGCGTTTTCCTCAACAGCATCACTTCACCACAGCAGTATTATTATGGACATTTCAACAAAGTTACCTCGGGCCTGGTATTCACAAAACGTCTGATTTAGAAGTGCTGATCTACGATCAGTTTAGCCTTTTACATCGTAATGAATAAGATAACAGGGGCAGGCTGAGGACCTAATCCTAGATCAGCATTCCTACTCTGAGACGCTTTATGAATACGGTCCCGTATCTCAATGTGTTTTAATCTCACGATCCTTCATGTTTCTACTGTTATCAGGATCGTTGAGATGAACAACGGCAGTCCTCCGCTGACCTTCAAGAGGTTCCAGGCCTTAGTGAACAGGCTTGAGCTGCCTATGAAACCCCTGCCCACCATCACACAAGAACAGATGGGCAGTTGTCGGACGAAGATCGCTGATAACCACGACGAACACTACAGTGTCCCCTCTCTGGAAGAGCTTGGTAATCAATCAATCAGATGTATTTTAATACTCCTTTGATATCAGCAATCACTGCATTTACAGGAACCCAGCATAGACTCCATCCAGACCATGTAAGAGAATGACATTCAATTATGGATTGTCATTTTGACTTGGGTGTACCATATACACTACCAGTCAAATGTTTTAGAACACATACTTATTCAAGGGTTTTTCTTTATTTTTACTATTTTCTACATTGTAGAATAATAGTTAAAACCTCAACTATGAAATGGCACAAATGGAATCATGTGTTGGAATGAAAAGATGGAGAGAAATGGGGCAGAGGTCGGGCTGCCTCGTAGGCAAGTGAGTAAACTCCCAATGCCATCTGTTCTATTGGCCAACGTGCAATCATTGGGAAATTAAATGGATGACCTATGATCAAGATTATACTCCCAACGGGACATTAAAAACTGTAATATCTTATGTTTCACTGAGTCAT
The DNA here is from genome assembly GCF_018296145.1 of Oncorhynchus tshawytscha. Taxonomy (NCBI): domain Eukaryota; kingdom Metazoa; phylum Chordata; class Actinopteri; order Salmoniformes; family Salmonidae; genus Oncorhynchus; species Oncorhynchus tshawytscha. Next base: position 47,733,278 of record NC_056447.1, on the reverse strand, counting down.
CGCTGAACGACGACACGGATAATATAGAGCTGGCGGGATTTTCCATGGTACCGGCAGGACAGAGAAACTACATCTGGTAAGACTAGGGGCGGGAGTGTGCGTCTATTTGTCAATAGCAGCTGGTGCGTGATGTCTAATGTTGAAGAAGTCTCGAGGTATTGCTTGCCTGAGGTAGATTACCTTATGATAAGCTGTAGACCACACTATCTACCTAGAGTTCTCATCTATATTATTCGTAACGGTCTATTTACCACCACTAACCGATGCTGGCACTAAGACCGCACTCAACCAGCTGTATAAGGCCATAAGCAAACAAGAAAATGCTTATCCAGAAGCAGCGCTCCTAGTGGTCAAGGACTTTAATGCAGGGAAACTTAAATCCGTTTTAGCAATTTTTTTACCAGCATGTCACATGAGATGAGATGCATACAAAATGTCACACACAGAGATGCGTACAAAGTTCTCCCCCGCGTTCCATTTGGCATATCGGACCATAATTCTATCCTCCCGATTCCTGCTTACAAGCAAAAACTAAAGCAGGTAGTACCAGTGACTCGCTTAATACGGAAGTTGTCAGATGACTTGGATGCTACGCTACAGGACTTTTTTGCTAGCACAGACTGAAATATGTCCCCGCAGGAGGCATTTTGGTAGGCCTTCATTTTAAGTAAGAATTTGTTCTTAACTGACTTGCCTAGTTAAATATAATTGAGGAATACACCACCACAGTCATATGTCCCCAGTGACTGTATGTACATATCCCAACCAGAAGCCATGGATTACAGGCAACATCCTCATCGAGCTAAAGGCTAGAGCTGTCACTTTCAAGGACAAACCATCAAACAAACATATATATATATATTATATATGATTGAATCCTACTACACCGACTCTCACGCTCGTCGGATGTGGCAGGGATTGAAAATTATTTTGGACTACAAAGGGAAACCCAGCAGCGAGCTGCCCAGTGACGTGAGCCTACCAGACGAGCTAAATGCCTTTTATGCTCACTATGAGGCAAGCAACACTGAAGCATGCATGAGCGCAACACTGAAGCATGCATGAGCGCACCAGCTGTTCTGGGTGACAGTGCGATTACGCTCTCTGTAGCCAATGTGAGCAAGGCCTTTTAAACAGGTCAACATTCACAAAGCCGCGGGGCCAGACTGATTACCAGGACGTGTACTCAAAGCATGCGCAGACCAACTGTCAAGTGTCTTCACTGACATTTTCAACCTCTCCCTGACTGAGTCTGTTAAAGGAATTATATTCCTATTTGTTCATCAACCAATTCAATTAAAACACTCTGCCCATTTCTAAGAATTTGTAAGATACTTATTTGCATAAAATGGACAGAGACCAGTCTCAAAATCAATCAATAGTGTTTATTCTCGAGAGTACTGATCATGGGACAATTTACAGCAGGTTATATACTAAAAATGACATCATCAGGTTTTATTCTGTCCTTCCTCCACTCCAATACAATGACAGTATAGTTCACAAACCTTCCCACATTGTCTACCACCTGTTAAATAATCTACTACTAGCCCAAGGTCTCTCCTCTCCCTGTGTAGAGACAGGATGTCCTGTAAGGAACACAGCATTCCAGCCAGTCTGACGATAGCTCCATTAGTTTCTAACAAAGAACAGACAGTCCTTCTAATTCTGGACGAAAACTACACACATTACATTCAGTATTATGATTATAATAAGATTCATACATCCATACAGTAACATAGTAGTATTCTGTTTAGTCATAGTTCTGATTGAAATGTATACATCATTTAGTCATTATTCATAAAAATCCCTTAACAGTAATACCTACATGTTTCAAGCAGACCACCATAGTCTCTGTGTCAAAGGAAGCGAAGGTAACCTGCCTAAATGATTACCGCCCCATAGCATTCACGTTGGTAGCCATGAAGTGCTTTGAAAGGCTGGTCATGGCTCACATCTACAGCATCCTCCCAGATACCCTAGACCCACTCCAATTCGCATATCGCCCAACAGATCCACAGATGATGCAATCTCACTCGTACTCCACACCGCCCTTTCCCTCCTGGACAAAAGGAACACCTATGTGAGAATGCTGTTCATTGACTACACCTCAGCAACACCATAGTGCCCACAAAGCGTATTACCAAGCTAAGGACCCTGGGACTAAACACCTCCCTTTGCAACTGGATCCTGGACTTCCTAACGGGCCGCAACCAGGTGGTAAGGGTAGGCAACAACACATCTGCTATGCTGATCCTCAGCACTGGGGCCCCTCAGGGGTGTGTGCTTAGTACCCTCCTGTACTCCCTGTTCACCCATGACTGCATGACCAAACACGTCTCCAACACCGTCATTAAGTTTGCTGACAACACAACAGTGGTAGGCCTGATCACCGACAACGATGAGTTGGCCTATAGGGAGGAGGTCAGAGACCTGGCAGTGTGGTACCAGGACAACAACCTCTCCCTCAATGTGATCAAGATAAAGGAGTTGATCGTGGACTATCGGAAAAGGCAGGCCGAACAGGCCCCCATTAACATCGACGGGGCTGTAGTGGAGCCGGTCTAGAGTTTCAAGTTCCTTGGTGTCCACATCACCAATGAACTGTCATGGTCCAAACGCACCAAGACAGTCGTCAGTGAAGAGGGCACAACAACACCTTTTCCCCCTCCGGAGACTGATAAGATTTAGCATGGGTCCCCAGATCCTCAAAGTTCTACAGCCGCACCATCGAGAGCATCATCACCTGTTGCATCATCACCTGGTATGGTAACTACTCTGCATTTGCACGTAAGGCGCTACAGAGGGTAGTGCGTACGGCCCAGTACATCACTAGGGCCAAGCTTCCTGCCATCCAGGACCTATATCCTAGCAGGTGTCAGAGGAAAGCATAAAACATTGTTAAAGACTCCAGTCACCCTCATCATAGACTTCTCTCAGAAGATAGCCCTATTTGGTAAAAGACCACGTCCATATTATGGAAAGAACAGCTAAAATAAGCAAAGAGGAACAACAGTCCATGAAGGTGAAGGTCAGTCAATACGGAACATTTTAAGTACTTTGAAAGTTTCTTCAAGTGCAGTCGCAAAAACCATCAAGCACTATGATGAAACTGGCTCTGAAGAGTACTGCCACAGGAATGGACGACCCAGAGTTACCTCTGCTGCAGAGCATAAGTTCATTAGAGTTAACAGCCTCAGAAATTGCAGCTTCACAGAGTTCAAGTAACGGACACATCTCAACATCAACTGTTCAGAGGAGACTGTGTGAATCAGGCCTTCATGGTTGAATTGCTGCAAGGAAGCAACTACTAAAGGACACCAATAAGAAGAAGAGACTTGCTTAGGCCAAGAAACAAGAGCAATGGACATTAGACCGGTGGAAATTTGAACTGGAGACCAAATGTGAGATTTCTGGTTCCAACCGCCTTATCTTTGTGAGACTGAGTGTGGGTGAACGGATGATCTCTGCATGTGTATTTTCCCACCATAAAGCATGGAGGAGGAGGTGTTTATGGTGTGGGGGTGCTTTGCTGGTTACGCTATCTGTGATTTTATTTAGAATTCAAGGCACACTTAACCAGCATGGCAACCACAGCATTCTGCAATGATACGCCATCACATGTGGTTTGCGCTTAGTCCCACTATCATTTGTTTTTCAAGAGGACAATGACCCAACACACCTCCCAGGCTTTGTAAGGGCTATTTGACCAAGGAGGGTGATGGAGTTCTGCATCAGATGACCTGGCCTCCACAATCCCCTGACCTCAACCAAAATGAGATGGTTTGGGATGAGTCGGATCGCAGAGTGAAAGAAAAGCAGCCAACTCAGCATATGTGGGAACTCCTTCAAGACTGTTGGAAAAGCATTCCAGGTGAAGTGGGTTGAGAGAATGCCAAGAGTGTGCAAAGTTGTCATCAAGGCAAAAGGTGGCTACCTTGAAGAATCTCATAAAATGTATTTGAATTTGATTTTTTAAAAGTTTTTATTTATTTATTGCTACATGATTCCATATGTGTTATTTCATAGTTTTGATGTCTTTGCTATTATTATACAATGTAGAAAATAGTCCAAATAAAGAAAAACCCTTGAATGAGTAGGTGTTCTAAAACTTTTGACCGGTAGTGTATATATATTTTTTCACGTTAAAACAATTGTGTGTTTGTACAGTATAATAGTTCTTGTTGCTAATGTATTTACACCATTAGGTTCTCCAGAACTGTAACATCCTGTTAATCACCATGTACTGTGTGTGAGGCTAAATGTAGTCACAATGCACATGGTATCTGACTGTTCTGTGCTTTCTGATCTGTGCTCTCTGTTCTGTTCTCCAGGATTCAAGACTCAAGGCCTGGACCCTGCGGTGTGGAAGGGAGGGGAGTCTGAAGCACTAGAGAGACTCAACAAACACTTAGACAGAAAAGCCTGGGTAGCTAGCTTTGAGCGAGCCAGGATCAACATGTGTTCGCTGATCGCCAGTCCCACGGGCCTCAGCCCCTATCTACGCTTTGGATGCTTATCATGTCGAGTCTTCTACTACAACCTGAGGGAACTCTACATGAAGGTACCGAGACCTTTGATCACCACAATAGAGATCTTAAAAAATAAAAAATTTGGAATGGGATAAAGAAGCTGTTTGATCATGTAATTGTAAAATAACATTTTGTTTCTGCATGCTCTCTGCGGTACAGGCTAGGTTACTGTAAAGCACAACTGCTGATGTAAGAAGTGATTTTGATAGGTATTTCTCTATCCATCCTTCCCACTCAGTTGCGGAAGAATTGCAGTCCCCCGCTCTCTTTATTCGGCCAGCTCCTGTGGAGAGAATTCTTCTATGCAGCGGGAACCAACAACCCTAACTTCGACCGGATGGAGGGCAACCCCATCTGTGTTCAGATCCCCTGGGACCATAACCCTGAGGCCCTGGCCAAGTGGGCAGAGGGGAGCACAGGCTTCCCCTGGATAGATGCTATCATGACCCAGCTGAGGCAGGAGGGCTGGATCCACCACCTGGCCAGACACGCAGTGGCCTGCTTCCTGACTCGGGGAGACCTGTGGATAAGCTGGGAGAGTGGCATGAGGGTAGGTTAGAATCCCTTCCCTCTCCAGTCGTTTACATTAACGTTTTCTCCATTAATCTTTCCTCAGTTGCTCGCGTCTTCAGTCCCTTTCCTTCTCAAATGCATTGGAGGAGAAAATCAAAGGTCTCCCCTCTGACCTTCTCCTGCAATGGGCTTTGAGAGGGCATGAAAGGAATCAAAGAAAGTAATTGAGAAAGAACCAGTGTCACCCAACATGCACTACCATACCACAACAAGGGTTGTGGAGAAGCTTTAGTATATTAGGAGGACATGTAGCAGTAACCTATAGAGCTTGTCATCAGTGTCGGTAGATCTGGGCAGGGGTGTCCAACCCTATTCCCGGAGAGCTTACCTTCCTGTATGTTTTCGCTCCAACCCCATTTGTAACTAACCTGGTTCAGCTTATCAGGGTTGGAGAGCCCTGGCGTAGGTAGTTCTGGGATTCATTTTTTAATGTATTTTAACCGTTATTTAACTAGGCAAGTAAGTTAAGAACAAATTCTTATTTTCAATGACGGCCTAGGAACTGTGGGTTAATTGCCTTGTTCAGGGGCAGAACAATTTTTTACCTTGTCAGCTCGAGCATTCAATCTTGCAACCTTTCGGTTACTAGTCCAACTCTAACCACTAGGCTACCTGCCAAGCTGTGGATAAACCACAGCCTGTCAGTGTCTTATCATGTAACGCTGGGGCTTGTCTCTAGTCCTTTATCCAGGTGTTAGAGCTTTTACTGAATACAGACTGTCAGTGTCTTATCATGTAACGCTGGGGCTTGTCTCTAGTCCAGGTTTATTTTACTGAATACAGACTGTGTTAGAGCTTTCTCTACCTAAATTTTACAGACTGTCAGTGTCTTATCATGTAACGCTGGGGCTTGTCTCTAGTCCTTTATCCAGGTGTTAGAGCTTTTACTGAATACAGACTGTCAGTGTCTTATCATGTAACGCTGGGGCTTGTCTCTAGTCCTTTATCCAGGTGTTAGAGCTTTTACTGAATACAGACTGTCAGTGTCTTATCATGTAACGCTGGGGCTTGTCTCTAGTCCTTTATCCAGGTGTTAGAGCTTTTACTGAATACAGACTGTCAACACACACAGTGTTTACTTTACCTTAGTACTTCCATAAAGCAGGCCAATAACAGAAATACATGGACATTTACACACACAAAGGCATTGGGGGTTTACATTGACAAGGAAAACGTGGGTATTTACTGTATATCCAAAGCATCAAGACGTACGTGACACAGTAGTGGTGCCGCTTCACTGGTATCTAACTGTATTCTGTGCTGGTTGGTTCTGCCTGTCAGGTGTTTGAGGAGCTGCTCCTGGATGCAGACTGGAGTGTGAACGCAGGCAGCTGGATGTGGCTCTCCTGCAGTGCCTTCTTCCAGCAGTTCTTCCACTGTTACTGCCCTGTGGGCTTCGGAAGGAGGACAGACCCCAGCGGAGACTACATCAGGTACACACACACACACACACACACACACACACTACGTCACACACACACACACACTACGTCAGACACACACTAACCTGTGGGCATTGGACAGAGGACAGTGATTGGTCCGTGATTACCACGTTGTTTGTGCTTTGGCTGAATAATTAAATCAACTCTATTGATCCATAGAGGCTCATACAGGCACAATAAAGACACAGGCATATATCAGAACACATTGATATGAGCACTAATGGCTGACGGCAGGATTGAGCGTCAGTGCTGGTTGTGGGTCTGGCTGTGCTAGGTGTCTGCCTGTGGACCCAGGACTGGAACCTGGTCAGCCGGTGGGTCCTGGACAGTGCCGGGCATTGGATTCAGGGCTGGGTCTGGCGATGGGTCCAGGTCAAGCATATCTGCAAGGCAGCAGATGTAGTAGGTGTTAATGTTTTAAGTATATATTATATAAGAAAAAGCTAACACTTGCGGTGGTTTTATCGCTCGAGGGAAGAGCGAGAGATACAGCACTGGAAATATACATGGAGGATTTGAACAAGGAAACGGAATGGGAACTTTGATCAAAGCATTTGCCCAGCACAAATCCACTGGACAGGCATGGAAGGAGATCAGAATGTGGTATTTGTCAAAGCACTTACCTTTGGGTTAAAGACTGTCCTCATAAAAATGAACAAGTTAAACTAACAGAGGAACATGTAAAAACAGAGAGAGAGCCAATCTGCTTCTGATACTGAGATATTTATAGTTGAATCCTTAGGATCGGCTGTGATTGATACTGCATGTACACGCACAGTGTGTGGTGCAACATGTCTTGATAGTTATGTCAGTGAAATAAATATAAAATAAGTACAAAATATAATTGACACACCAAGCAACAGTGACTTCAAATTTGGAGATGGGAGAGTCATCCATTCTACCAAGAGAGTTAAGATACCAGTAAAAATTGGTCAGACTAAGAGTCACATTGAAACAGAGGTGTTCCCTACAGATATCCCCTTACTATTAAGCAAAGCTTCCCTCAAGAAGGCAGGGGCTGTACTAGACAAAAAAATGACATGGCAGTGATGTTTTAAACAGCCAGTGACCCTTGAACTTACTCCCTCAGGCCACTATTGTGTAAACATTTTAGACAAAGACATCACACAGTCTGTGTAGAAATGTGATTCTGACTGACACAGAGCACATAGAGATTCTGAACACAGCGAACATGAACAAGAGGAAAAACTCAAAGTATTGTTAACTTCACAAACCGTTTGGTCATGACTCAGCAGTTCTGGGAATAATAATGATGAGTATTTCCATTCTACGGCAGATGGTTAACAGTTGTGAGACATGTCAGAAATACAGCAAACCTAAGCCCAGACCAGCTGTTGGTTTGCCACTGGTGTCCAAGTACAATGAAACAGTGGCTGTAGATCTATATGAGCTAGAACTGAGTGTGTGGTACCTTCACATAATCCACCGCTTCAGCGCTGGAAGCATTGTGAATACAAAGAAACCCAGTGACATCGTCAAGCACTTCATTCATTCCTGGATATGTGTGCATGGCCTGCCCCAGAAATTGTACATTGACAATGGAGGAGAATTCAATAATAATGAAATAAGAGAAATGGAAGAGAAATTCAACATGGAAGTAAAGACAACTGCTGCATACAGTCCATGAAGCAATGGACTTGTGGAGAGACATAAACAAACACTGAAAGTGAAGCGAGACAATGGATGTGACTGGAAAACAGCCCTAGATTGGGCTGTGATGGCAAAAAACTCAATGCACAATGTTCATAGTTACAGCCCATAGCAACTAGTGTTGGGGCAGAACCCTAATCTTCCCTCTGTACTGGTTGACAAGCCTAGAAGGGACCAGTGTGAGTGCATGGGTGGGACAGCACCTTTCAGCACTAGAAGGGACCAGTGTGAGGGCATGGGTGGGACAGCACCTTTCAGCACTAGAAGGGACCAGTGTGAGTGCATGGGTGGGACAGCATCTTTCAGCACTAGAAGGGACCAGTGTGAGTGCATGGGTGGGACAGCACCTTTCAGCACTAGAAGGGACCAGTGTGAGTGCATGGGTGGGACAGCACCTTTCAGCACTAGAAGGGACCAGTGTGAGTGCATGGATGGGACAGCACCTTTCAGCACTAGAAGGGACCAGTGTGAGTGCATGGGTGGGACAGCACCTTTCAGCACTAGAAGGGACCAGTGTGAGTGCATGGGTGGGACAGCACCTTTCAGCACTAGAAGGGACCAGTGTGAGTGCATGGGTGGGACAGCACCTTTCAGCACTAGAAGGGACCAGTGTGAGTGCATGGGTGGGACAGCACCTTTCAGCACTAGACGGGACCAGTGTGAGTGCATGGGTGGGACAGCACCTTTCAGCACTAGAAGGGACCAGTGTGAGTGCATGGGTGGGGACAGCACCTTTCAGCACTAGAAGGGACCAGTGTGAGTGCATGGGTGGGACAGCACCTTTCAGCACTAGAAGGGACCAGTGTGAGTGCATGGGTGGGACAGCACCTTTCAGCACTAGAAGGGACCAGTGTGAGTGCATGGGTGGGACAGCACCTTTCAGCACTAGAGGGACCAGTGTGAGTGCATGGGTGGGACAGCACCTTTCAGCACTAGAAGGGACCAGTGTGAGGGCATGGGTGGGACAGCACCTTTCAGCACTAGAAGGGACCAGTGTGAGTGCATGGGTGGGACAGCACCTTTCAGCACTAGAAGGGACCAGTGTGAGTGCATGGGTGGGACAGCACCTTTCAGCACTAGAAGGGACCAGTGTGAGGGCATGGGTGGGACAGCACCTTTCAGCACTAGAAGGGACCAGTGTGAGGGCATGGGTGGGACAGCACCTTTCAGCACTAGAAGGGACCAGTGTGAGTGCATGGGTGGGACAGCACCTTTCAGCACTAGAAGGGACCAGTGTGAGTGCATGGGTTGGACAGCACCTTTCAGCACTAGAAGGGACCAGTGTGAGTGCATGGGTGGAACAGCACCTTTCAGCACTAGAAGGGACCAGTGTGAGTGCATGGGTGGGACAGCACCTTTCAGCACGACATGCAGCGAGAAGTGTTCAGAGGGCAGGGCTCTGCGTAAACAACCCACCGATGAGCTGTACGAGACTGGAAACAAAGTGTACTACAAACGAGTTGACTGTCAAGAGTGGAAAGGACCGAGAGTAGTCATTGGCCAAGATGGTGTGGTGATATTTGTGAGGCACAGAGGCACCATTGTTAGGGTCCATCGCTCCAGACGGCAGAAAGTAAATTGATCAAGATGGAGGGGCTGTTGCTGAGAATCGGCCTCCTACTGAAAATGACAAAGGACACATTAACAGACACATACCTACCAAAACATTTTTAACCTTTATTTAACTAGGCAAATTTTTATTTACAATGACGGCCTCCCCTAACCCGGACGACACTGGGACACTTGTGCGTCGCCCTGTGGGACTCCAGATCACGTCCGGGTGTGATACAGCCCAGGATCAAACCAGGGTCTGCAGTGACTCCTCTAGCACTGAGATGCAGTGCCTTAGATCGCTGCGCCACTAAAGCGCGACTTTGTCACACAACCCATTTTGTAATGGAGAACTTATATAATAACTTGTGTCATTTAATTATTTTGTTGATGTTTTATTTGTCTTTGAAGAAAAGTGGGAGATTATTAAGTTAATGGTTTAAGTATCCTTATATTTCTGTTATTGCGGTGCTATCACTCTGTTATTAGTACGCCTGTGCAGTAGTCTCACTGGAGATGAACCTGGCCTGAGTGTGATGGCAACTGTGGAAATACGGGGAACTAAATGTTGTTAAACTGGTCATTTTGTGTTAACAGTAGAGACCTGAACCGGAGTTGAGTCCGGTGACAGCTGGTCCAGGTGACACTCTGGCTGGGGTTTCTGTTGGGGTGCCAGCTCAGGCACCGGTGGCAGGTGGAGCATGCCAGAGCACCGGCAGCTGCTGGTCAGGCTTCAGCACTGGCAACAGCTCGTCTGTCTCCGGTGCTGCTCGTGGTGTCACCGGTTGGAGTGTGGAATGGAGCTTGGCCAGATGCTGAAACAGCTTGAGCCTCTGTGACTGTCGCTGGTCTGGCTGCACCACTGGCGTCGGGTTGGCTGGCCGGAGCGCGTTGGACAGCAAGACTAGGTGCAGCTCTGGCAACTGCTCGGCTGGCTCTAGGGCTGGAGCCGTGGAGGCTGGGTTTGTTCCGGCTGCTGGACATGAACCTGAGGTAAAACCTCTCCAAGGCCCCAGTCTGCTGGACTTCCCAGTCCTCCTCTTGCCAGCGTGTGTGCCTCGTCTGGGGCATGGCATGCTGCATGAACTGCATCCTGTTTCTACTGGTCATGTCCCAGGCCAATTGCACCTATCCGGCTCGAAAGACCAGTTTGTGGTGCTCTTTTTCAAGTACAAAATGCATAAATCAATAGAATAAACAACCAATGGAATCAATTGAATAAACTGCATAGAGACCATATGAATCAGTTCTATATGTAATTCAGTGGCATAAATAATAACAATGAATGTCTCGAACATCTGTGATTGTCTATCTTCTAGGCGCTACATTCCTAAATTGAAGGACTATCCCAACCGATACATCTATGAGCCGTGGAGAGCCCCAGAGTCTGTCCAGAAGGCAGCCAACTGCATCGTGGGAGTAGACTACCCCAAGCCCATGATCAACCACGCAGAGGGCAGCAGGCTCAACATAGAGAGAATGAAGCAGGTCTACCAGCAACTCTCCCACTACAGAGGCCTCAGTGAGTCTTTAACTTTTATATGATTTAACCTTGATTTATACAGGTGAACAAGTTAAGAACATAGTTATTTACAATAAAAACCTAGGATCAAGATCTGAAGACAGCAGCGATAGGAAAAGTCCACCTCACCCGTCCTCATTAAAGGCCCCATGTGGCTGAGACATCTGAGGTTGGTTACAGTGGTCGTGTTCAGCGGGGAGAGTTTTTTAAATTTATTTTAATTTTAATAACGCTACAGATTATTGAGAACCGTTTTGCTGTGGTTTGCCCTATTGAACATGAGTCACGACCATGGTTTGGTTTCATTTCATATAGTCTGAAAGGAGCTCTTGTCTAAAACGACATCCTGGTTCTCTCACAGTTCCTGCTGAGATAACGGCAGCAATTTGCCTCTTATGGGTCGTCGTTTAATGGCCCCCAGCTCCACCATACTCCTTGTCATGTCTCTAAGAGCTGTTATGTTGGGCTCTGATGGACAGTCTGAATGGTTCCTACTGCCAACAACGCACTCCTCCTGTCATGAGCTGCATGACTGTCATGATGACCTGTTGTCACGAGCTGCTGTTGTCTGTCCATTCTGTCATCTCACTGATCATGTAGTAGAAGTATTATGGTTACCACGGTACCGTACATCCACGTTGTCCCCGTTGCAGGGAGTAGATATCTGTATGTATGCAGGTCAGGGGTAGGCACTTCATGTTTTAACCGACCTGGAAGACAAGGTGTGCTAAATTGAGGCAATCATTGAACTGATCAATTAGCTTAGTAGGTCAGTGTGGTGCCTTGCTGGGACAATGTCCTGCAATCCTTGTGTCACTCGAGGAACAGGGTCGTCTACCACAGATGTAGGTATTGTACTGCAGTAGATAACTGTTGTTGACTGCTGTCTTATGGATGGGGCTGTCTGTCTGAGTTCTAACAGCACAGAATAGCATCCTGTTTCATGAAGCACAGCTCCTGGTTTATTCTATGGCTCTAGAGAGCCTCCTAGTGGTAAAAGAAAAATGGTTGCTTTTCAGTTTACATTGGATGACTTGCCCTTGTGTTTTCATTCTGCGTCAGTCCTTATGTAGGCTATTTCCAGTCAGTGTTGCCATGGTAACATTGACGTAACGTCGGCCTGTGTGTGTCTGACAGGTCTCCTGGCATCTGTGCCCACCATTCAGGAAGAGGCAGAGCCTCCCCCGACAGATGACTCTCAGGCCAGTAGCAGCACCTGTGGTATGTTTGGAGGTGTAGTTCTTATTTTGTAGTCTTTTTTAAAAATGTTTATTCATCCTTTAATTAACCAGGGAAGTCCTGGTCAAGAAAGCAGCATTTTTCACGTTTTAGTTGCTGCTTAGTTGGTTCAATAAAAAAACAAGCAAATTATTTTGGAATTGAATCACTTGAAGCTTCTAACACATTGTCTTTTCTTTTCTGAAAGTTTCAATGCATCAGCTAGAAAAGGAAATGTCTATAACAGAAAGTGAATGATTTAAATGTACAGGAATAGACATTACTAATCTAAACTACTGAATGCAGAGTCACCCCCACACACTTCGTCTGCCCAGTCCAACACTCTGAAGAGAGGCAGGTCTTCCGAACCACAAAGCACCCAGATGTGCACCCACACAAAACACCAGCACACCAGCACTGCCAAAGGAGACCAGGTGCAGCAACAGGAGCAATGGGAGGAACAGTCAGAGCATCAGCCAGTGGATCTGCAGTGACACACGGTAATTAGCTAAACTATCTGAAGACAATGGGTTGTTCTTTTAATTATTTTTTTAAATGATGTGATTCATTTTTCAGAAGTCATCAAATCATTCAATGCTCTTATTTGGGGCTGTTGGTAAAAAGTTAGATGCACCCCAGCTATTTTGGAAGTTTTCCTTTTGGAAAACAAAATGTCTTTTATATGGTAATGTACACACTCTTAAGGGTATAACAACAATATTTTGAGCAAAATATAATTTTTTGGACATAACTGAAAACTTCAAGGAGTAGGCCATGCAAGGAGTTGATCTGATGTGAGATCATCGGCCTCCCCGCTTGCTTCAGGAACACTAGAGGTGCAATAGTGAACAAAAGAGGAAAGGTCCACCCCTCACTTGTGCCGTGTCATGAGGATACCTGGACCACTTATTAGGGATGTGACAAATGGAAAAAAAATCACTGTTTAACCGGCCTTTTAATTATTTATTTTTACTGTTAACGACGATGACGTAGTTGTGCAGTCTCCCAGTGCAGACTCCCTGTTGAGTGTCAAGATTTGATTCTGCAAAAAATTTACTCCTAATATAATATTTTTTGGAAGGGAGGAGACTGATTTGTTTTTTTTTGCCTTACTTCTGAGAACACAAACACTTGCATCTTTCATAGCGCGCTAGTGAGGGACAGAGAGGGGAGGGGCACGGTATAGGTAGGTCGGCCATCAGGCAGACCGTCAGAACCGTGCACTAGGCCCGTCTATCGGCAGTTAAATGCTGTATCCCACAATTTCTTGGCTTGCAATGTCTCCCGACTTCAGCAAAGCAGGGTCTGTCATCAATGAATAGGCTAGGATATTGAGATGCGTGAGATGTAACACTTTGCTCTCACACAGTCACACACAGTATGTGCACGGGTTCGCTTCGTGCTTCAACACTCTTAGTTGTTGTGGAAATATACCCATTATGCTGTTTACTTTCTGCATCTACGTCAAAAAAACGTCACACCTCTACCACCTATTGAGATGAGCTGCATCCTGTCTACTGGTGATTTAATGAGGTGAAAGGAGTGTGATTTTAACAGAAGCTTTGGTTTGTTGCCTGTGTCTTTAGGATCTTGCCATGTGGGATGGTGTATAACAGAAGGACATGGCAGAAGACCTCTGATGTCCTGCGCTCACCCCTATCCTTGTGGCAAGACGAGTCACTTACACACACACACACACACCGAGCGTTTTACAAACCATAACCACTTTCTAAAATCTAAGAATAACAGCAACTCCAGATCAGTGTTAAAAACAGTACCATACTGGCTAATAATGTATGTGTATACAGCAAGGTTACAATGAAGTTTGTTCTAAGAAGGTTAGTTCTTACACCTTTCAGCTTTCCTAATCTAGCATTTAAAATCAAATCAAAACATTTACCACAACATTTTATTAGTGTGTGAATAACCTCTTTAAGACTGCAATAGACCCTCAAAGATATTAACCTTAGTGTTAAGAACTCCCTGGGCAATCTCAAACTGGGGGAAATGTTTTAAATCCCCCAAAAACTGAACACGTGCGTGTAAATACGCAGGTCAAATGGTCTATAAAGATTTGATACGATTTTTATGTGCATTTCAAAGATGTGGATATTTGTTGCGAACAACCTCCATTCTCAACATGTGCGTGTCTCTGATTCCACTGTCCATATATCTGTTTGCTATTTTGCTGTATGTTATTTTGACTTCTATCACAATGATGTGATTGGTCTGTAAACTAATATTTTGCCTGTGGCAGAGAATATATATGATCAATCAGTGAAATAACTAACAATTGTTGGTGCCCTTCAATAAAGCTATAGAGAATCATATTCTATCAAACCTTACTGGAAAAAGAACGACACCCACCTGTTTCTACCCATCATGGGTAGTGAGGCTGCGGTCACACACGGATGAAAAATGCATATGCATCCGTCACTGTCCATTCACCTCATTTAAACTGCTTATGTAAAAGAAAAATGCACAGGACAAAACTGCTGATAGACATTTCTCATTTCTATACCACATCAACCTACAGAAAAACCTTTTGGCTCAATATGTTTTAGATTTTGTGAATCCATCCATCAGGCTACAACACTACAGTTAATGATAATGCTGTCTACTAATACAATAATGACTTGTTTCAATGAAATACCATATGTGTAAAGGATTTATATTAGTTCCCGCTATATTCTGTGTAAATCAGCCTTGTGTGTGTCTCTCTCTTTCTTTTTTATATATATGTTATTGTTAAATATATCTTTGTCAAAACAAACATGACTTTCCCTAAAACCTTGGTAGCATTCAGATCATTTTAAGTCCATTGGTAGGCTATTTATATTTTCCATTAACACAGTCACCATCTTCTGATCGTTTTGTCAGTCACCAACTATTGTACATCCCAAGCAAAAGTGTACGTTCACTATAATTTAAGTTGCCATGATGAGCTTTTGTTGAATAGTTGTATTTATTTGTTTTGAATTGTACAGGAGTTTATTTTCATTAAAGCCCTGATAGAATTGTGACCCATTTCACCATTCTTGGTTGTAATTGTTTTATGGACCTTACTATCACATTCTGGAATTCACTATTGTAATGATGACAAT
The DNA here is from genome assembly GCF_018296145.1 of Oncorhynchus tshawytscha. Lineage (NCBI taxonomy): Eukaryota > Metazoa > Chordata > Actinopteri > Salmoniformes > Salmonidae > Oncorhynchus > Oncorhynchus tshawytscha. Next base: position 47,717,668 of record NC_056447.1, on the reverse strand, counting down.
AACTGTAGAAGATATAGTTTGTAATAAATGTCATTGCGTTGTATATTTACTGATGGATGGCTACAGCTCTTTGTCTTGAGGTTATGTCATTTAGTCACTGGAGGGTCACATGCAGCAGGTTGACACAGGAATATACTGGAAGTTAGGTATCTGGTAGACAAGATCGTATTGAATCTAAGGTCTAGGACTGAGCTAGAACTATTGTCGGCTGATCATATCTATTAATTGATGCAACAAATAAAAATTCACTCCAACAACCTTTTAATTGTCTTGTGAAAATAGGATTGACTTACCGATTTGTATATGACTTCTATTGATTATTCAACATTTAACACTTTTAAGGCCTTAGGTTTGTTTATTTAATGGCTAGGCTCAGATCAGTTATAGCTATAGAGGTAAATGATGTCTTACTGTGCAGGCCAGTTGTAGTCTGTGAGGAGGAGGAGGTTTAACAGTGCTTTGTTGACCAGCAGTAACACTGACGTGATCTCCTCAGAGATCACTACTAATGGCCAGAGTCCTCTCTCTCTCTCTCTGTCTTTGTCTCCTGTTATCCACTCTGATAGAAACAAATGTATGGTTGTGTAACATCCTCTTACAGTAAAAGAGAAATGGATGATTGACAAATGAGCTAAAGGCTGTCTTTTAAGTACCATGTTGATATCTGGTAAAGACTTGTCCCAGTGAAACTGAAACTTGAGCTTCCCTGTACAGTATAATTATCCTCATCAGTAACTTGATAAACTAAAGACCGAGGGTATTGTTAGGATGGATGAACACAGACCCAGTTTAATTTACATGGCACAACAGTAAAGTAAATGTCACACTTTCATATTGGGATTTGACCCGCTGTTTCTTGTGCGGTTCAACGCTTGAGTTGATAGGAGTTAGTGTAAGTGTATTCACTTTATAGGAGCTGTATTTTACAAGCCCTGCATGTGTTAGTGGCTAGCCAGTGTTGTAGTATGTGTACATGTCATGACTTGCCAATAGGGACAGCAAATCACATTATTTTAAACATGACAGACTAGGCGTATGTAAGCTGAAAGTATCTCTGTCTGTTGCACATATCACAGTTTGTTCAGGGCATGAACCATACTACGCAACAACACAGTGGAAGCCATGGTGTTCTAAGGACCAGGGACCTTCCATGTCCTCCTCCCTCAGATCAAGATGATGAGAAGAAGACTCTTTCAGCAGCAGCTCCATTGATCCTGGCAGTCACCACTTCTCTTCCTCAGGCAACCTGAGTAGAGCTGCATCGATCCAAGCCCTCCGTCATACAGGAGGCAGGGCCTTACAGGAGGAGACCCTACCCAACCAGGGTTGATGGGCTGGGGCTAAGAGGGTGAGTCTCTTCCCCCTCCCCAGTCTCACTACTCTCCATCAGGCAGGGCTGCACCTCCCCCATCCCATCATCCCCCAGTCATTATACCAGACCAGAGGGGGAACACAAATACAGAGACCAAACAAGTGCCTTGGTTGGAGCCAGTGGTGAAGACGAGATCTATGCTGTGTGGAAAATGAGCTGGTCTATCTTTTGACTGGATCCCTCTGTGTTTATTTATTAGGATGCCCCTTCTTCCTGGGGTCCACACAAAATAGAGAACATGACAACTAACAAAACACTGATACACTGACAGACAAGGAAAGTCAAACACATTTTAAATACAATGATATGCAAATTATACAAACAATAGTACTAATAAAATGTGTGCATGTCCTCTGTCTTGTGGTGCTGATGCTGTAGTTGATGTGTGGGCCAGAGTGGATGGCGAGTGAAGAGGCTGGGAGGATTGTGAATGATGCTCTGTTGAAAGGAGGAAGTGTTTTAATTGTCTGTTGAATCGATCACTTCCTTGTCCCTCTACCTGCCCTGCCCTGCTGATGTTACTCTGCCTCAGTCTGGCCATGGAGTACAACGAGGATGGAGTACAGTGGTTGGGGGAGGAGGATAGAGAGAAGTGGATGGAAGACCAGTGGGAGAAATGGTACAGAAGGGCTGCACTTCTAGACCAGGGTTGTATTCATTAGGGCAAAACGTAACAAAATGTTTTGCAATGGGAAAGCAAAAACAAGTGTTTTATTTTTGGACTACTTCAAGTGCTTCCATCCAAGTTTCAGTCCGTATTTTCCGTTTGGTGCCTATTTAATGTCTCAGGCAGAGTTATAGACCTTTACCTGTGGTAAAGATACTGTGCATAGTATCATCAGATGGTTATTTTCGAACAGGGTAACAACACAACCCAGGATGCCTTTTTTGGGGGCTCCCGAGTGGTGCAGTGATCTAAGACACTCAGTGCAAGATGCGTCACTGTAGAGCCTGTTTTGAATCCGGCCTTGATTGGGAGTCCCATAGGGCGGCGTACAATTGGCCCAGCGTTGTCATTGTAAATAATCATTTCTTCTTAACTGACTTTCCTAGTTAAATATAAAAAATAAAGCATTATGGTGTGAAATATCTGAGATATTAGCGGTTGTAGGATATTATGTCCAATGATGGACTGCTTCCTGGAAACCTCTACTATGCCAAAAGTAGGACGCTTTAAAAAGTTGTACTAGGAAATGTCCACATTATGTAAACAAAGTATGTACCATAAATGCTAGCAGCTTCTCACCTAAGGTAATTAATTACAAGGCCAGAAGTCAAAGGCATAGAATTAATATGAATTCAGTGTATAACATTAGTAGCTTTTCATAACATACCGATTCATGTATTTATCTGTAGAATTACAGATAACTGTGCTGCTAGTTTTACATAGTCGGTTTCATATTTGTTGTCCAGCTTTTCTGCACAATGCATATGAGAAATGAAGATAAACTATGTTTATGCTGCGCAGCTCTTTTTGAACATCCGTATTTATTCTGGGGTGTATTCATTACATCTCGCAAAAGAAACCGTTTACTGTTTAAAAACCAAACGGAAGCAAACAAAACGGGGAGGTATCTATCTGAATTTGCCCAGTAGAAACTCTCGTTTACGTTGCAAACCGTTTTCCGTTTGCACCATAAGAAATGTTGTGCAACAGAATCGGCGTAATGAATACACACCTGGTAAGCAGAGGTGGGTAGTGAAACTCTGACTGGTGTAGTAATTGAAGAACCTCCTAAGCAGGACATGCAGCTGCCTTGTGTTCACCGGATTAGCAAACCAGCACATTTGCCATAAGCCCAGACTGCTTGGCAGTAATGCTCTATGCTAATATACATGGAGGTCATACTAGTCTGTCTGTCTCTCTCTCTTTGTCTGTCTCTCTCTCTCTTTGTCTGTCTCTCTCTCTTTCTCTGTCTCTCTCTCTTTCTTTGTCTCTCTCTCTTTCTTTGTCTCTCTCTCTTTCTTTGTCTCTCTTTCTCTCTCTCTTTCTCTCTCTTTCTTTGTCTCTCTTTTTCTCTCTTTCTTTGTCTCTCTTTCTCTCTCTCTTTCTTTACAACAATTTGAATGTGTTCTAGGGTTTATTAGAGCATTTTGATATCGTCACAGATGGTAGTTCACCTGGTAGTTCTCCTGATAGTCCACCTGGTAGTTCTCCTGGTGGTTCTCCTGGTAGTCCACCTGGTAGTTCTTCTGGTAGTCCACCTGGTAGTTCTCCTGGTAGTCCACCTGGTAGTTCCCCTGGTAGTTCTCCTGGTAGTCCACCTGGTAGTCCACCTGATAGTTCTCCTGGTAGTCCACCTTATAGTCCACCTGGTAGTACACCTGGTAGTTCTCCTGGTAGTCCACCTGGTAGTTATCCTGGTAGTTCTCCTGGTAGTCCACCTGGTAGTCCTCCTGGTAGTTCTCCTGGTAGTCCACCTAGTAGTTCTCCTGATAGTCCACCTGGTAGTTCTCCTGGTAGTTCTCCTGGTAGTCCACCTGGTAGTCCACCTGGTAGTCCACCAGGTAGTTCACCTGGTAGTCCACCTGGTAGTTCTCCTGGTAGTCCACCTGGTAGTCCACCAGGTAGTTCACCTGGTAGTCCTCCTGGTAGTTCACCTGGTAGTCCACCTGGTAGTTCTCCTGGTAGTCCACCTGGTAGTCCACCAGGTAGTTCACCTGGTAGTCCTCCTGGTAGTTCTCCTGGTAGTTCTCCTGGTAGTCCACCTGGTAGTCCACCAGGTAGTTCTCCTGGTAGTCCACCTGGTAGTCCACCTGGTAGTTCACCTGGTAGTCCACCTGGTAGTTCTCCTGGTAGTTCTCCTGGTAGTCCACCTGGTAGTCCACCTGATAGTTCTCCTGGTAGTCCACCTTGTAGTCCACCTGGTAGTACACCTGGTAGTTCTCCTGGTAGTACACCTGGTAGTTCTCCTGGTAGTTCTCCTGGTAGTTCACCTGGTAGTCCACCTGGTAGTTCTCCTGGTAGTTCTCCTGGTAGTCCACCTGGTAGTCCACCTGGTAGTTCTCCTGGTAGTCCACCTGGTAGTACACCTGGTAGTTCTCCTGGTAGTCCACCTGGTAGTACACCTGGTAGTTCTCCTGGTAGTGCACCTGGTAGTCCACCTGGTTGTCCACCTGGTAGTTCTCCTGGTAGTCCACTCAGCATGTAGACTAGAAGTATAATCTGGCGGTACCTTAGTATGACTGCCATTATAAAATGAAAGTATGACTAATCTGCAGACAGACACGCCTGTGATTACCCTTTGATTGATGTGTGTGACGTGTTGTGTGTTCTCCCCTCGCATTGATTTGTGACACAATGTGTGTGTGTGTGTCCAGGCTGACTCATGACATCAGCCTGGAGGAGTTTGAAGACGAGGATCTCTCCCAGGCCACAGAGATCACTGACGAGGCTGGAGCAAGCCTCAACTATGACAACCTTGACTCTCAAGTAAGATAAACTACATGTACACACACCAGACCTGGGTTCAAATACTGTTTCAAGTTGTCAATTGGGCTGGGTTTGCAGTTTTGCGACTTATATTGGTCTATTATGCCAGGCAAGCTCAATCAAACACAGATCAAGTGTTTGCAATTTTTAAAAATAATATTTCAACTCAGTTCTGGTACACGCAGCCTCAAGCTCCTCTGCACCTGCTTCCCTCCATTAACTCCCCCGTCCTCCATTCTACCACAATGCACTCTGTTTGACTTGACTCTGCTGCAGTCTACTTTTCATAATATGAATATTCGTTATAGAGCGTTGAGACGTTGAGATAAATGTTAGTCCCATCGTGTGATTTTATTTTGTGACTGTGAGAATGAGAGTAGCTGCAGCGATAGAAGAAACAGAGCAAAGTCCACAGTAGGCCAAAGTCACTTATCAGATGAATGATTGCAGCCGGGGATAGTCCTGATACACATGTAGTCCAGAGCTAAGTCGATCTAACATATGACACGTCATTACAGCCTGGCCTTCAGCCTTTTAGCCATGCAGAGATTCTACAACACTAGCTGCTAGGGAGAACTGTCATTTTAATATCAGTCAAATGGAGTCTTCAGACCAGGCATTCGCTTAGTGGAGGTTGTAGGAGTGTTAGGAGGGCATTGATGTAGCCTCAGTTAGGTTTGTGTACATCTTAATATTGTGTGGTTAATGAAATGATTCAGAATTATCATTAGATTTGACATCAGTGTAAAGACAGTCAGGGTGTTACACAGTGCTGTTGTATTCCTCACAGAACAAAACAATAGCCCAGCCCTGCCTGTGTTTGTTTTCAGGGAGGTTTATCCTGCTACAGTATGATTGGATTAGAATAACATTACAGTGAGCATGAGAGAGAAAGAGCCACAGACTCTGCTGATGTCATTGCCAAGCCCCGATTGGCTGGCTCCGTCTCTGCTCTCTCCCCCTCCCTCTGTTCTCCTCCTCACTGAATCATTCTCTCTCTCTCTCTGCTGCAACGCTGCTGCAACGCTGCTGCTGTCTGGATCTTCCCAGGACCATGTGACGTGGCCAGCCAGTAGCGAGGCGGGGAAGACAGACGGGCGGGGTTTAGGGAATTGCAGGCAGAGATGATCCACTTGGAGCTGATCGATACTGAGGAGGATATCCAAGAGGAACAGGAGCACTGGGGCCTGATCCATGGTTTCCAAGACGACCACAGGCTCAACCAGGAAGAGAGAAGGGCTATTGTTTTAACGCCTGTCAGACAGAAACAGCCTAATGTCATAGAATCAGAATCTGCGGAACATCGGGTCACTATGGATACGTACAGGCCCAAGAGACCAACCACCCTAGCACTGTTTCCACAGCCTCAGCCTCCCAGGACTCAGGTGGGGGCTGTTTATTTCTACCCTGTGAGGACACGGATCATCAGATCATCCGTTTGGTTAAAATAATGTTGGATTAGATACCGAATATGTTAAGGTGTATCCAAACAGTAGAGGGCAGATCATAGATCAAATTATGTCTGTTTGAATGATGAGATTGGACAGGATAGGATCTGTATAGGGGAATTGTAGAAGCTGGTAGCGTGCGAGCATCAATATACAGTAGAGATTCTGCTCATTTTCTCCTCTGTGATTCCAGATCATCTGTTTGGTTTAAATCCTTCATGGGAGATCAGATAGAATGGGATCTGTATCGAAGGCAGTTCCCCAGGCACCGATATACAGACCTGTCATGTAAATGTCTGCATTGTAACTTAATGTCCTTGAATGAAAAGGATGATCAGTTCTCATGCTTTGCTACCGTGTATTTGGATATCATAATGCTGGAACTCTTGTGTTTCTCAATCAAGGCGTTGTTACAGTAGAGGGAACGTTCAATCATGTGATACTGAATGGGCTTTTTCGCCCTCCATTTGACGGAGCCAGGGTTTACCACTGTGTATGTAGCATACGCTCCTGTCCTTGGTCTTTCCTGTCTGAAAATAGAACTGTCCTTCTGTGAGTCTGTCAGCTTCCCTGTCAGCTGAATGGCAACAAACAGGGAAGTAAGGGTGTGCTCACCAGTGATAACGATAGAAAAGGACAGGTCAGAGTCCGTCAGTGTCAGTCCAAGGATAAGGCCGTTTACAATGATAGTCCTATGTAGAAGGGGTAAAGGAATGATGATCAGCTTTCATCCCTTGCATCTTGTTGATCTGTTGAACATCTTTGATCTTCCCCTCAGAACACACCTCTTGCCAGAGTGCTATCCTGTAGGCTACCAGTTATAAACCAGTATAAATCAGAAACCAGTTATAATCAGTTATCACCAGTTGTTAAAATGGTAAAGAAAAAGTCCAGAAAATATATTTCACAAGGACATCCATGATGAGCACAATGTCTTTCTGAGTATGTGTTGAAATTCACAGAAGATCAGGAAAGAGCAGGATAAGGTAGTATGACCAGATGTAGGATAATAACCTGCTCCAGTATTCACTGTCAGGGTTCCTTAAGATAACCTAATATCACTTCCACGTCTGGGGAGGATGGAGAGAGGGTGTGTGTGTGTGTGTTTGTGTGTGTGTGTGTGTGTGTGTGGCAGAACTGGGTTCAAATAGCACTTGAAATCCTTAAAATACTTCAGCTGTGCTTGTTTACCCTTGCCTGGTTTAATGGACCAATAGCATAGTCCCAAAACATGAAACACCGCTCCTCTGGCACTCTAGGCAGACTAAAGCCAATGCTAAACATATTTGAAAGATTTCAAATTGTATTTGAACCCATGGCAACATGGTCCATGAGGAAGATAGAGGGATGCCTGTGTGGATGCTGTTCCTCAGGCAGTGTAATCCTTAATTCTGTCCCTGTCAGTCCTGGTCACGTCTCTGTGTGTGGCACATCCTGAACTCTACTCCTGAGCCCTGCTGCTGCTGGTGAGTCGTGATCTCACCCTGTGTTGGGGTTAGGAGGAGGATTAGGATTAGGTTTACCATGTTTTAAGTCTCACTCTTACTCTGTCAGAGTGATAGCCTGGTACAGACAGAGACACTTCATTAAGGAGCTAATCTCAAGAACTGTGGAATAGACAGTGAAAGCTTGATTCAGACTGTAGCAAGGCTGCACTTAGCCTGGTCCCAGATCTGTTATCTGAATGTTGGTACTGCCTATTTTCAGATCCCCCTCCAGATTAAGTGTCTATATGCCACACCCAGTCAGGTTTATAATGTGTTCAAGTACATTGGAGGATTTAGCGTTTGTTTAGACTAGAGAGAGGGACTCCCAGCCAATATGTCACCCAGTCCCTAGAGATAGGGCTGCTATCAGACTCTTATTATGCTAAATACTGCACAAGTTAAACACCTCCCCTTCCCTAAAACATATGTACATTTTGGGCTATAAATTGTGTCTTTCTGTTTCATGCTGATGCTAAAATATGTATTCTATTCTACTGAGGCATTTACTTTATGTTCGTATTCTTATCTTGTATTATTTCTTATTGATTTCACATTGTCGAGAAGGAACCTGCAAATAAGCATTTTGTTGGATGTTGTATACCACGTGTATCCCGTACATACACGTGTATCCCGTACATACATGTGTATCCCGTACATACGACTAATTCAACTTGAAACTATAGAGATTCCACTCTTAACCGTGCCAGGTGATTTGTTCAAGATCTCAAAAGACCTGTATCTCTCAGAGGAAATATGTCTAGGTTGTAGCGTGGGCTAACCTGTCGGTGCCATGACTCAGATTACACAGTCGATGGTTATCAGCTGCTGGGGTTGCTGTGGACAGGAGGAAGGAGGGCGAAGTCTTCCGGGGGTGGTTTGTAAAGCTAGGCTCAAATGTTGAGTAACCTTACCGGAGACGTGAAGACTTGTTAGCTACCAGAGGGCCCACACAGTAAGTATTGTAATGTTGAGTAACCTTACCGGAGACGTGAAGACTTGTTAGCTACCAGAGGGCCCACACAGTAAGTATTGTAATGTTGAGTAACCTTACCGGAGACGTGAAGACTTGTTAGCTACCAGAGGGCCCACCCAGTAAGTATTGTAATGTTGAGTAACCTTACTGGAGACGTGAAGACTTGTTAGCTACCAGAGGGCCCACACAGTAAGTATTGAGTTTGATACCCGGTGGATTTCATAAACTCCAAAATGACTCTCCTTTATTTCATAAATATAACCAATTCTTCACGATGAACATTTCAACATCAAACTGTTCTATCAGCACACACACACACACCAAAGAAACACATACACACTCTCTCACTCTTTCCTCCGGTTCTGGGGCAGGGTAACCATGGTAACCGTGCCAGTGCCCGTCAGCAGCAGCTGCATTACCACAGTGAGTCAGCACCATCACTGTGAATGGTCTCTATGACAGACAGTGAGCTGTGTTAGTGTAGGAGCCTTGACTTCCTCCTCTTCACTGGTTCATTCCTGATTCATCTTCCTGGCAGAGGGATCTGATTGTGGTGGCGTGTGTGATGTCATCAGGGCTTGGTTAGTCTCGCCAGAGCCATATATTTAGATGGGTTTAGATTTAGGTGGATCTGGTTCTTCATTTGGCTGCAGGAAGCTGTAACTGATGCTAGGGCTGGGTATATGTGATTGGAAACTGAGGCAGTCATTGATCGTAATGCTGCTTGGCTTAAATAGCTGTGGGCTGGGTGGGACTGGGCTGGATGGGGCTGGGGGGGGGCTGGCTCTCTGGTAATAATACAAAACAAAACAACACTCAGGCGTTCTAACAACCACTCCTTTTGTGTGTGTGTGTGCACTGTACACACATTCCCCTTGCTAACATGCAGAACAGAGATGCTACCTCTAGTAAACCGAGGGGTGTGGGCGTGTGTCTTTTTGTCATGAACAGCCAGTGCGCAATGTCTAATATTAAAGAAGTCTTGAGGTATTGCTCGCCTGAGGTAGAGTACCTTATGATAAGCTGTCGACGACACTATCTACCAAGAGAGTCCTCATCTGTATTATTAGTAGCCGTCTATTTACCACCACAAAGCGAAGCTGGCATTAAGACCGCTCTCAACCAACTCTATAAAGCCATAAGCAAAGAAGAAAATGCTCACCCAGAAGCGGCGCACCTAGTGGCCGGGGACTTTAATGCAGGCAAACTTAAATCAGTGCAACCTGCGGAAAAAAAATCTGAGACCACCTTTACTCCACACACAGAGATGTATACAAAGCTCTCCCCCGCCCCCAAAATCTGACCACAATTCTATCACTGGATTATGTCCCGGGATTCATCCAATGGCATTGAGGAATATACCACCTCAGTCATCGGATTCATCAATAAGTGCATCGATGACTTCGTCCCCACAGTGACTGTACGTACATATCCCAACCAGAAGCCATGGATTACAGGCAACATCCGCATCGAGCTAAAGGCTAGAGCTGACGCTTTCAAGGAGTGGGAGACTAATCCGGATGCTTATAAGAAATCCCGCTATGCCCTCAGACGAACCATCAAACAAGCAAAGCATCAATACAGGATTAAGATTGAATCCTACTACACTGGCTCTGACACTCATCGGATGTGGCAGGGCTTGAAAACTATTATGGACTACAAAGGGAAACCCAGACGAGATGCCCAGTGACGCAAGCCTACCAGACGAGCTAAATGCCTTTTATGCTCGCTTCGAGGCAAGCAACACTGAAGCATGCACGAGAGCACCAGCTGTTCTGGATGACTGTGTGATAACGCTCTCGGTAGCCGTTGTGAACAAAACCTTTAAACAGGTCAACATTCACAAAGCTGCGGGGCCAGAGGGATTACCAGGACGTGTACTCAAAGCATGCGCGGACCAACTGTCAAGTGTCTTCACTGACATTTTCAACCTCTCCCTGACGAGTCTATAATACCGACATGTTTCAAGCAGACCACCATATTTCCCTGTGCCCAAGGAAGCAAAGGTAACCTGCCTAAATGATTACAGCCCCGTGGCACTCACATAGGTAGTCATGAAGTGCTTTGAAAGGCTGGTCATGGCTCACATCAACAGCATCCTCCCGCACTCCACACCCCCCTTTCTCACCTGGACAAAAGCTCTAGCTATGTGAGAACGCTGTTCAGCCACTACAGCTCAGCGTTCAACACCAAAGTGCCATGAAGCTCATCAATAAGCTAAGGACTCTGGGACTAAACACTTCCTGACGGGCCGCCCCCAGGTGGTAAGAGTAGACAACAACACATCTGTCACGCTGATCTTTAACACTGGGGCCCCTCAGGGGTGTGTACTTAGTCTCTTCCTGTATTCCCTGTTCACCCACGACTGCGTGGCCAAACACGACTCCAACACCATCATTAAGTTTGCTGACTACACAACAGTGGTAGGCCTGATCACTGACAATGATGAGATGGCCTGTAGGGAGGAGGTCAGAAACTGGCAGTGTGGTGCCAGGACAACACCCTCTGCCTCAATGTGATCAAGACAAAGGAGCTGTTTGTGGACTACAGGAAAAGACGGGCCGAACAGGCCCCCATTAACATCGACGGGGCTGTAGTGGAGTGGGTCGAGAGTTTCAAGTTCCTTGATGTCCACATCACCAATGAACTATCACGGTCCAAACATACCAACACATTCGTGAAGAGGGCACGACAAAACCTTTTCTCCCTCAGGAGACTGAGAAGATTTTGCATGGGCCCCCAGATCTTCAAAAGGTTCTACAGCTGCACCATCGAGAACATCCTGACCGGTTGCATCATTGCCTGGTATGGCAACTGCTCAGCATCTGACCATAAGGCGCTACAGAGGGTAGTGCGAACGGCCCAGTACATCACTGGGGCCAAGCTTCCCGCCATCCAGGACCTATATAACAGGCGGTGTCAGAGGAAAGCTCATAAAATTGTTTGAGACTCGAGTCACCCAAGTTAAAGACTGTTTTCTCTGCTACCGCACAGCAAGTGGTACCGGAGCGCCAAGTCTAGGACCAAAAGGCTCCTCGACAGCTTCTACCCCCAAGCCATTACACTGCTGAACAACTCATAAAAATCATCACCGGACAATTTACATTTACCCCCCCCACCCCCTCTTGTACACTGCTGCTACTCGCAGTTTGTTTGTTACCTATGCATATTCACTTCGCCCCCACCTACATGTACAGATTCCCTCAACTGGCCTGTACCCCCGCACACTGACTCGGTACCGGTGACCCCTGTATATAGCCTCGTTATTCTTATTGTTACTTTTTATTATAACTTTTTTTTTTGCCTACTTGGTAAATATTTTCTTCTTCTTGAACTGCACTGTTGGTTAAGGGCTTGTAAGTGAGAATTTCACGGTAAAGTCTGTATTTGTTATATTCGGCGCATGTGGAAAATCAAGTTTGATTTGATGTAATGTTTATCAAATTAAAATGTATCTCTCTCCCCCTTCTCTCTTTCTCTCCCTCTTCTCTCTCTCCCCCTTCTCTCTCCCTCTCTCCCCCTTCTCTCTCCCTCTCTCCCCCCCTTCTCTCTCCCTCTCTCTCTCTCTGTCTGTAATATCATTGTAGGACAAGGACACTATTAACAACAATTCGTTTGGAAAGAAGGACACATGGAAGGAGAATGTATCAAACTCAAACTCCTCCTCCCCCCACATAACAGGTGAGAATGGGATATCCACCGGTATAAAGCATAAACATGTACTGGTAGACAGTACCTGTTTTTAGAATAATATCAACTTTAAACAAAGCAACAAAGTTTGATTTTGCAGAAGTGAAAGTATAAAGGAAATTAATACTTTGCTGAAATTTGTCTAGACATGTTTTATTTCATGTCAATGAGCACAGATTAATTGCACATATTGTAGCCAATGCGGCAGTATTTCATTATACTCTAATCCGCTCATTCCTTCATAAGATGACTGGGCCTAGACCATGACTTGAACACTCATCACAGTCATAATCTTTAAAATGCGCAAGAAATAGAACATGTAAGCCCAGCGGCTTCTCAATATTCTCATATTTCTGTATGACAGATTCGAAATCCACCAATGGCTCTCATTATGAAACTCTATACAGTATGCAGAATGGATCTTATTATTACTGTAGCCCTTAATAATCCTTCACTGTAAAGTTTGGTGACTAATGAATAATCTTTTGTTTGTGTTGTTGTTGTTGCGTGCCTCGTTTGTGTTAAAGGGGATCCCACTAAGGAGCAGGTGAATGACGAGGCTGTCCAGCAGCACAACGGTGACGGCTCTGTGGCCAAACCACCACCAAACAGAGGGAAAGAGCAGGCAGTCAAGGCACACAACAAGGACTACTCCACGTTCATCTCACACGGAGTTACAGAAACACGAGGCCGACAGCGAGACGCCAAACAGCGGAATAAGAAGCCCTCTGCTGCTCCACACAACCAGATTACAGCAGCAAAACCCAAAGCTGGCAGCATGAGAGACACGGCTGTGGAGGGGGATAAGAATAGGGATGGTAGCAGGGGGCGAGGAGGAGGACCGGGGCGAGGTCAGGTTCGGGGGTGCTGCCAGGAGGAGGAGCGCCAGCCAGAGGCCACCGAGGAGATCTACCTGACCCCGGTACACCAGAAGAATCCTGACACTGACTGTGACACTGACCGTGACCGTCCCTTGCTGTCTCAGAGCAGCGAGGGCAATCGCATGTCTATCAGCTCCGATGCAGAGGGACCCCCAGCATACACAAACACCACCCTCCCTGACCGAACAAACCCCTCCATCAGCGAGGAGGACGAGGTCCTGCACCCCTCTGCACCTCCTCCACGCTCCTCCTCCTCGTGCCTTAGGCCATCTGTCAGTGAGGGAGGGGACCGGGACAGGGGGATGTGGGATAGGGGCTCTAAGTCTAGATCTAAGGGGGGGTCGGGGGCTCTGCGAACTGCACACACTCAGAGCTCCGAGGCTGATGGCCTGTCTTATGACTCTGTCAAGTACACCCTAGTGGTGGACGAGCACGCCCAGCTAGAACTGGTGAGCTTGAAGCAGTGCTACCATAGCTACAGTGAGGACAGCGACACAGAGACGGTGTATGAGTCAGCCAACGAGGAGGACTATGAGGTGGATCACAGTGAGCTGAAAAGAGAAAGGAGAAAGTCATCACGCCTGTCCAGGGTTTCTTCATCCTCTGAGGCAGGTGTTGGCGGGGGACCTCGAACACGCAAGTTCCTCAATGTGTTTGTGAACGGACGTTTACACTCCTCCGGTGAGTTCTGTGACCGGCTGCTGCCATCCTTTTTTAACATTTTATTTTTAAACCTTTATTGAACCAGGAAGTCTCTTGGGATGAATAACCTTTTTTCGAAGGAGACCTGGCTTAAGGTTATGCTGTTTCTCAGTTGTATTGCAATTTCATTGAAAACATATTTGTGAAGGAAGAGTGCTACGATTACCACTTACCACACAGGAACTACAAAGGTTAAAGAATGACCAGATTCAACATGATTCAAAGACCAAAGTCACTCCTGTATCAAGATGTTTGGACACTACTGATGTGATAGTGCCGTGAAGCTCCTCTCCTGCCTTGTGTCCTCCAGGTGCAGAGTCCTTTGGCCTGTTCTCCTGTGTGTTAGACGGGGTAGAGCAAGAGCAGAGCCACAGAGCTGTGTTCAGGTGAGACATTGTTTGGGGTTCCTCTATACAATACCTTCATGAATAAGCCATTAGAAAGTATTCAGACCCCTTGACTTTTTCCACATTTAGTTGCGTTACATTTTATTCTAAAATTGATTAAATTGTTTTTTCCCCCTCGTCAATCTACACACAATACCCCATAATGACAAAGCAAAAACAGGTTTCAAATATTTTTACAAATGTTAAAAATTTAAAAATTCATATCATATTTACATATACTATCGTTCAAAAGTTTGGGGTCACTTAGAAATGTCCTTGTTTTTCATGAAAACATACATGAAATGAGTTGCAAAATGAATAGGAAATATAGTCAAGACGTTGACAAGGTTATAAATAATGATTTTTAATTTAAATAATAATTGTGTCCAAACTTTGCTTTCATCAAAGAATCCTCCATGTGCAGTAATTACAGCCTTCCAGACCTTTGGTATTGTAGTTGTCAATTTGTTGAGGTAATCTGAAGAGATTTCACCTCACGCTTCCTGAAGCACCTCCCACAAGTTGAATTGGCTTGGGCTTGATGGGCACTTCTTACGTACCATACGGTCAAGCTGCTCCAACAACAGCTCAATAGGGTTGAGATCCGGTGACTGTGCTGGCCTCTGCATTATAGACAGAATACCAGCAGACTGCCTCTTCCCTGAATAGTTCTTGCAGAGTTTTGAGCTGTGCTTTGGGTCATTGTCCTGTTGTAGGAGGAAATTGGCTCCAATTAAGCGCCATCCACAGGGTATGGCATGGCGTTGCAAAATGGAGTGATAGCCTTCCTTCTTCAATATCCCTTTTACCCTGTACAAATCTCCCACTTTACCACCACCAAAGACCTTCAGACCATCACATTGCCTCCACCATGCTGACAGATGGCGTCAAGCACTCCTCCAGCATCTTTTCATTTTTCTGTTTCTCACGAATGTTCTTCTTTGTGATCCGAAACCTCAAACTTTTATTCGTCTGTCCATAACACTTTTTTCCAATCTTCCTCTGTCCAGTGTATGTGTTTTTTTTCCATCTTAATCTTTATTGGCCAGTCTGAGATATGGCTTTTTCTTTGCAACTCTGGCTAGAAGGCCAGCATCCCGGAGTCGCCTCTTCACTGCTGACGTTGAGACTGGTGTTTTGCGGGTACTATTTAATGAAGCTGCCAGTTGAGGACTTGTGAGGCGTCTGTTTCTCAAACTAGAAACTCTAATGTACTTGTCCTCTGCTCAGTTGTGCACCGGGGCCTCCCACTTCTCTTTCTATTCTGGTTAGCGCCAGTTTGCGCTGTTCTCTGAAGGAAGTAGTACACAGCGTTGTACGAGATATTCAGTTTCTTGGCAATTTCTTGCATGGAATAGCCTTCATTTCTCAGAACAAGAATAGACTAACGCGTTTCAGAAAAAAGTTCTTTGTTTCTGTCCATTTTGAGTCTGTAATCGAACCCACAAATGCTGATGCTCCAGATACTCAACTAGTCTAAAGAAGGCCAGTTGTATTGCTTCTTTAATCAGGACAACAGTTTTCAGCTGTGCTAACATAATTGCAAAAGGGTTTTATAATGATCAATTAGCCTTTTAAAATGCTAAACTTGGATGAGCTAACACAACATGCCATTGGAACACAGGAGTGATGGTTGCTGATTATGGCCTCTGTAAACGTGTGTAGATATTCCATTAAAAATCAGCCGTTTCCAGCTACAATAGTAATTTACAACATTAACAATGTCTACATTGTATTTCTGATCAGTTTGATGTTATTTTAGTGGACAACATTTTTAGCTTTTCTTTCAAAAACGAGGACATTTATAAGTGACCCCAAACTTTTGAACGGCAGTGTAAGTATTCAGACCCTTTACTCAGTACTTTGTTGCAGCACCTTTGGCAGCGATTACAGCCTTGAGTCTTGTATTTGGGGAGTTTCTCCCATTCTTCTTTGCAGATCCTCTCAAGCTATTTTCTGGTCTCTCCAGAAATGTTTGATCAGGTTCAAGTCCGGGCTCTGGCTGGGCCATTCAAGGACATTGAGACTTGTCCTGAAGCCACTCCTGCGTTGTCTTGGCTGTGTGCTTTGGGTCGTTGTCCTGTTGGAAGGTGAACCTTCGCCCCAGTCTGAGGTCCTGAGCACTCTAGAGCAGGTTTTCATCAAGGATCTCTCTGTACTTTGCTCCATTCATCTTTCCCTCGAACCTGACCAATCTCCCAGTCCCTGCCACTGAAAAACATCCCCACAGCATGATGCTGCCACCACCGTGCTTCACCGTAGGGATGGTGCCAGGTTTCTTCCAGGCGTGAAGCTTGGCATTCTGGCCAATAAGTTCAATCTTGGTTTCATCAGTCCAGAGAATCTTCTTTCTCATGCTCTGAGAGTTCTTTAGGTGCATTTTGGCCAACTCCAAGCGAGCTGTCAATTGCCTTTTACTGAGGAGTGGCTACCGTCTGGCCACTCTACCATAAAGGCCTGATTGGTGGAGTGCTGCAGAGATGGTTGTCCTTCTGGAAGGTTCTCCCATCTCCACAGAGGAACTCTGGAGCTCTGCCATAGTGACCATCGGGTTCTTGGTCACTTCCCTGACCAAGGCCCTTCTCCCCCGATTGCTCAGCTCTAGGAAAAGTCTTGGTGGTTCCAAACTTCTTCCATGTAAGGACGATGGAGGCCACTGTGTTCTTGGGGACCTTCAATGCTGCAGAATTTTGTGCCTTGATACAATCCAGTCACGGAGCTCTACGGACAATTTCTTCGACCTCATTGCTTGGTTTTTGCTCTGAAATGCACTGTCAACTTTGGGACCTTATATAGACAGGTGTGTGCCTTTCCAAATCATGTCCAATCATTTGAATTTACCACATGTGGACTCCATTCAAGTTGTAGAACAGGATGATCAATGGAAACAGGATGCACCTTTGCTCAATTTCGAGTCTCATAGCAAAGGGTATGAATACTTATGCAAATAAAGTATTTTTTATTTTATTTCTAAAAACCTGTTTTCACTTTGGCATTATGGGGAATTGTGTGTAGATTGATGAGGAACATGTTTTCTTTAATCCATTTTAGAATAAGGTTGTAACGTAACAAAATGTGGGGGAAAAGGAAGGGGTCTGAATACTTTCCAAATGCTCTTGTACATGGGTTCTACATATATATCAATGCATAAAGCAATCTTACACAGGGTCCTCCTTCAGGAGCTGACAAACGCATTAAAGATTCATTACATGGATAAACATCAAACACAACATCATAATGGTCTCACATTTAGCTAGTGTCCTCATGTAATCACTACCTCGTTAGCAAGATATTCCATGCTCGTAGTGTTTCATTTGCATCCACTATGGAGTGGTTTTCCTTCCCACTGTGCTCCTGCTTGCTCTTTGGGTGTAGGCTGGGTTACTGTAAAGAACTTTTTGACAACTGGTAAAAACGACTTTCTAAATACATTTGATTGATTTATTGATTAACCATGCTGTCTGTGTGATTGACAGGTTTGTCCCTCGCCATGACGATGAGCTGGAGCTAGAGGTGGATGACCCCCTACTGATGGAGGCTCAGGCTGATGACCTGTGGTGTAAGGCCTACAACATGAGGACTGGGGCCAGCGGCATCTTCCCTGCCTACTACGCTGCCAAGGTCACACAGGAACAAAGCAAAGGTATCAAATATGGTTTATTTCATCCATTATACGGGCTCTGAACATAGCAAAGGTAATGCCATCGATACACTTTGGGCATCAATGTTTGGTTATAGGATCAGTAAGGGCATTCTAAGAAATGCCTGAAATAAATTAGCCTGGGTGCCAGTCTGTTCATGCTCTCTTGCCAACTCCTTGCCACTCACTGTCATGCCAAACATGTTTGCCAGTTGGAGTTGGCGTTTTGGCACAAGAGCACGAACAGGATAGGATCTTTAAATAGTATTACTTGGCTTTGAATGAACCTCTACTGTATACTGTGCTGATGAAATTAAATCTGTGTGGACCACCATTGAATGTTATTGAACTTTGTCTTTTCCCTTGTCTTACCCAAATAATGAAGCTTTTCACTGCTGTTAATATCCGTATGTAATGCTCCTAACGGTAAATCAAACCGTTCTCTCCTCTTATATCAATTAGATGACAAAGATGACTGGGTTGACAGATTCCGCGTGAAATTCCTAGGCTCTGTTAACGTACCGTACCACAAAGGCAACGATGTGCTTTGTGCTGCTATGCAAAAGGTAGAGTATTAGCCCCCAGTGGTGGGCTGGAGTTTCTAATCTAAACCCTCCTTTCACAGTCCTTATTTGGAATAATACAGAAGGAATGTGATCTGGAAGCTAAGTGTACTTACAGCCAGGTAAACACCATATTTGAATCTGACTATGTTGGTCCTGTTTCCGTCAACAGATTGCTACCAACCGGCGGATGACCATGCAGCCTCCCTCTACATGTGTTCTGGAGATCAACATGAAGGGGGTGAAGATCATAGTGCAAGATGAATGCAGGACCTCGGAAAGAGTACGTCTTCTCTTAAACCCTAAAATGCCCTTATTCCATGACTGCTAACAACAATGTGTGTTTACAATGCTTCACTGTTATTAGTTTATGCATCAGTGTTCAAGACCCATGTTTCATTTGGATTAGCTAGATATTTGTATTTATTTAACTAGGCAAGTGAGTTAAGAACAAATTCTTATTTACAATGACTGCCTAGGAACAGTGGGTTCAGCTCGGGGATTCAATCTTGGGATTCGACCCAACGCTCTACCACTAGGCTACCTGCCACCCCTACATGTTGTGGGATGGAGTTTTGTAGTCAGACTTTTGTATTAATCAATCCCACGAGTCATACATATATTAGTCATATTGCAAAGTACAATTCTGGAGTGTTTCTGTAGCTGTGGAAGCTACGGTGTAACTAGACCTTTTCAAAACACTCGTTAGTGGAAGCAGCAGTCTGTTAGCAGGGTGGACACTACCATTCTGTTAGCAGGGTGGACACTACCATTCTGTTAGCAGGGTGGGACACTGCCAGTCTTTAGTGGAAGCAGCAGTCTGTTAGTAGGGTGGACACTGCCAGTCTGTTAGCAGGGTGGACACTGCCAGTCTTTAGTAGAAGCAGCAGTCTGTTAACAGGGTGGACACTGCCAGTATGTTAGCAGGGTGGACACTGCCAGTCTGTTAGCAGGGTGGACACTGCCAGTCTTTAGTGGAAGCAGCAGTCTGTTAGTAGGGTGGACACTGCCAGTCTTTAGTAGAAGCAGCAGTCTGTTAGCAGGGTGGACACTGCCAGTATGTTAGCAGGGTGGACACTGCAAGTCTGTTAGCAGGGTGGACACTGCCAGTCTTTAGTGGAAGCAACAGTCTGTTAGTGGGGTGGACACTGCCAGTCTGTTAGCAGGGTGGACACTGCCAGTCTTTAGTAGAAGCAGCAGTCTGTTAGTGGGGTGGACACTGCCAGTCTTTAGTAGAAGCAGCAGTCTGTTAGCAGGGTGGACACTGCCAGTCTTTAGTAGAAGCAGCAGTCTGTTAGTGGGGTGGACACTGCCAGTCTTTAGTAGAAGCAGCAGTCTGTTAGCAGGGTGGACACTGCCCTCGTGAGGATGTTTGGGATACTGTGGTAGCCAGTTACATAACCACACTCTTGCATAAAGACCACTCAGTTTTAAGACTTTTAAATCCTCTTCACTCATGGTGCACCGGCAGTGTGCCCTATTGGACTGGTTTACTGTATGAACAAGCTCTCAGACACAGACCATAGAGTCTCAGCCTAATATTAGGTTGTGTTTTTACTGGTATGGGTAGCGTGTCAGTCAGTCTGTTTCTGATGATTGAATTGCCATGTCAAACATGAGCAGAAACAGATGGGCTTCCATGCTAGTATGATGCATTCACTCAGGCCCATAGCCACTGTGCCCATAAAAATAGAATGAGTAGGCTACATTCTATGAGTACTTGTTCTAATTCTAGAACTGTACCGTCTCTGACATCACACGCTAGTGCAGGAACTGACCGTAACTATCTCTAATCTCTATGTATATTTTCACAGGGAGATAAGTGCTTTCACTTTTTTCAGCTTAAGAATATCTCCTTTTGCGGCTGTCACCCAAAACATTTCAAGTGAGTAAATTAACTATCATGACACATGCTAAACTAAGGAAGTAATTCAACTTAAAGCTTTTCGAATACTGTATGAAAGCAGATTCATTGCATAAAGAAATATGGGTGTTTAAAAAGCTGTAACTCAAGGATACAAAGACGAGCAATTGAGAGTTGCTTCTCAACTCTAGACACTGTATCTGGAGCATATTGCATCGTGTCTCTCCCATTGCTCTCTCCCATCCAGGTATTTTGGATTCATCACTAAACATCCTGATCATCAGCGGTTTGCTTGTCATGTATTCATGTCAGATGACTCCATGATGCCCCTTGCTGAGTCTGTTGGGTAATCTCTCGTCCTTTCTCTCTGCCACCCCTTCTTACTATCCACATATGCTAATGAACATATACATCACACTGTTTATATAACACATTTTTCTATTAACAAATTACTACTGACTATTTGTACCTAACTCCTCTTTGTTGTTCCTATACATAGGAAAGCCTTCCAACTGTACTACAAGGAAACTGTGGGCTACTCCTGCCCAACAGAGGACATCTTCATTGAATAGCGTTCTCTCAATAGTATATTTATCCAATATTGTGTTATGATGAAACAACTTGCATGGTGGATTTTAAACTGCATTTGAATGGTAACACTTTGGCCGACACCTAAAATAAATCTTTACAATATGCCAGTAAATAACCATTTAGTAACACTGATCTGCAACAAAATCTACTTGGTGCAGCTTTCTACTCACTGCCATGTTTCTACAGAACAAACATGTCTCCAGAAATACCCAAGCTAAAGCATTACCGGTCCCATCCAAAAGAGCCTACATGTATCTTCCTCACAAAGGTTATTGGCCAAAAGTACAGTACTGTTAACTGTAACGTGTGCAGCCAAATGTGAGAACAGGTACGACAGTACAGAGAAACCAACAAGTAGTTACAGATCACACTCAATATCAAGATAGAATATGTTTATGTGGCTTTATGAGCTATTCCAAATTAGATGAGATCACTATCAAGTCACCTGGAAACCTCGTCTCTGTACGGAGGAAGACAGTGACAGTGATTTCAATCTGTCTACGTGTCCCTGGACTGTTTTTAGTGTCACACTGTTTGATTTCAGATTCAGTTAGTATATATGTTGGAAAGTTTATTTATGGATTAATTGTCCATCACATCATAACAGGCTTTAAATTAAATGCAGTCCGTCAGTGCATTCTCACCAATTAACTATGTGAAAATGAACTCTGACTAGGGCTTGTCATCTATCTGCCAATACCAAAAAGGTGAATTAACTCTTATTTTTTTACTGTATTGAAAGGAATGTAATTTCAATTAAGAAATATAAAATAGTAGTCTGTTATTGAAGAATCTATGTATATTGGTGGGTAAGCAGGTGTAAGTTAAGGATGGTATCCTAATAACATTGTTTCCTACCTAATTCAATCACGCTCTATCACATTCTATGTGTGGAATTCTATCCGGGTGACCCTTGAAAATGACAATCTACAGACAAAAAAGCCCTATGTATTAATACTTCCTCCTACTGTAACTTGGAAACAATGTTTGGCCAAAATTGTATGGTGGAATTACTGTATAAGGAAAATATTTCAACAAGTATGATCTTGGCATCACTGTGGTCTTACCACTTTAAAAGTCATCCAGAAGGCACTTTTTCTAAAAAATCAAAACCACAAGTAGTGCCTATTTTCTAATTATTGTGATTACTGTTTACAGTATGTATTTCCTTTTTATTTGAGATGGTTCTGGCACTGTGGGACAGATGTATTACCTGTACAATAGAAATATGCTGTTTGTAAATTAAATGTCCTACAGTAGGTTTGATCAAACCCTGTGTGTATTGCATGATATCAATGTCAAACAAAACAATGTAGAGAAAGACTCAGAGGTCAATTCTTGTCATTAAATCTGAAGGTGTTTACATCTTCTCTGAAACTCAGTCGGGGTCTCAATTACTGTTGAAAGTTAGACTAGTAGAATACAAAAGGTGCCGTTTTGAATTTTGGTTGCGCATTAGCAGTTTTCCTCTTGTTATGTCAGTCACTCAATTAGCTCATGTCAGCTAAAAATATTTTGATTGGTAAATAATAATCTAGCGACCAACTATCTAAACTTGTAGTAATCATGGTCGAATTACCGACCAGGGTGCCCCCATTGATTTTCTTAGTCACTGTCACTCGGATATCATATTAAAAACTGCAATCATTTCTCTCTGCCCCATGGAAAAATAAGTAGAATTGCATGAAATTAGTTATAAAACTGCTAAATATTCACTACGCCCAATGGAAAAATGGGTAGAAATGCAGGAATATAGCTCAAACTTTTTCCTTCGCTGTGAAGGGGTGGGGGTTATAGATGTAACAAGGTCAATAATATAATTAGTCTGTCAGTGGGAGGAGGTGTGTTAAGAGGAGGGGGGGTTATAGATATAACGGGGTCGATAAGAGATTTAGTCTGTCAGTGGGAGGATTTTAAAAAATTTAACTAGGCAAGTCAGTTAAGAAAAATTCTTATTTGTGGGTTAACTGGCTTGTTCAGGGACAGAACGACACATTTTTACCTTGTCAGCTCAGGGATTTGATCTTGCAACCTTTCGGTTAGTAGTCCAGCGCTCTAACCACTAGGCCATCCGCTACACAGGGTTATAAATGGATATAACAAGGTCAAAAAGAGATTTAGTCTGTCAGTGGGAGGATGTGAGGGGGGGGGGGTAATATTGAAGGGTAATATTGGATTGATTTCAAGGCATTCAATGTGAGTTTAAAGACAGTGTTACCATCACACAGACGCATTAGGCCTACCTAAGTTCTTTCCAATATGTCTGAAGCACCTCCAGAGAATGTGGATAAAGGAGGCCCTTTTATGAGCTCTGACCTTGATGTAGCAAAACTCTCTGAACAGAACATGGTTGCCATTCGTCACACTGCTGAAGCTGTCAACCAATCACAAAGGAAATCAAATACAACATGAGTGAGGACCAAATATAGGTTTCCATTAGTTACCCCAGCCACAAAGTAAAAATTGGCTATATATCGTAAACATTCATGAAAACGAATTGAAGTTTAGGCATAAAGTTAGCAGTGTGGTTAGGGTTAGGTTTAAAATAACTTTTAAGAAGATAAATTGTAGAAGTAGGCTGTGTTTATGGCTTTGTAAAGAATGTATGATAAATGAAACACTAATATATGTTATTCGATAAGTATTCAACCCTGAGTCAATACATGTAAGAATCACCTTTGGCAGTGATTACAGCTGTCAGTCTTTCTGGGTAAGTCTCTTAAGAGCTTTCCACCCCTGGATTGTGCAACATTTGCCCATTATTCTTTTTAAAATTATTTTAGCTCTGTCAAATTGGTTGTTGATCATTACTAGGCAACCATTTTCATGTATTGCCATAGATTTTCAAGCAGATTTAAGTAAAAAATGTAACTCGGCCAATAAGGAACTTTCACTGTCTTCTTGGTAAGCAACTCCAGTTTGGATATAGCTTTGTGTTTTAAGTTATTGGCCTGCTGAAAGGTGAATTCATCTCCCAGTGTCTGGTGGAAAGCAGACTGAACCAGGCCTGGGCTTAGCTCCATTTTATTTTATTTTTTATCCTGAAAAACTCCCCAGTCCTTAACGATTACAAGCATATCCATAACATGAAGCAGCCACCACTATCCTTGAAAAATGGAACATGGTAGTCAGTAATGTGTTGTAGAAAATACAATACAAACATAACAATTTAATAAAAAAGGACAAAAGGCTGCTTTGCAAACAAGGATGCATGCTTTGGACAGGTTTCCTTCTTTTCACTCTAAATAGGGGAGTATTGTGGAGTAACTACAACTATCTTGTTGATCCATCCTCAGTTTTCTCCTATCACAGCCATTAAACTCTGTAACTGTTGTAAAGTCACCATTGGCCTCATGGTAAAATCCCTGAATGGTTTATTTGTCTCTGGCAACTGAGTTAGGAAGGACAGCTGTATCTTTGTAGTGACTGGGTGTATTGATGCACCATCCAAAGTGTAATTGATAACTTCACCATGCTCAAAGGGATATTCAATGTCAGCTTTTTTTTCTCTTTTTTTAAATGCACCCATTTACCAATAGGTGCCCTTCTTTGCAAGGCATTGGAAAACCTCCCTAGTCTTTGTGGTTAAATCTGAAATTCACTGCTCGACTGAGGGACCTTATCAAAAATAATAATCTTAAACACTATTATTACACACAGAGTCCATGCAACATATTGTCCTTCTTGTTAAGACATTTTTCTACTTATTTAGGCTTGCCATATCAAAGGGGTTGAATATTTATTGACTCAAGACATTTTACCTTTTCATTTTTTATTAATTTGTTTAAAATAAAATCGAAAAACATAATTCCGCTTTGACATTATGTGGTATCGTGTGTAGACCAGTGACACAAATCTCAATTTAATCCATTTAAAATTCAGGCTGTAACACAATAAAATGTGAAAAACGTCAAGGGGTGTGAATACTTTCTGAATCAATCGTATTTATATAGCCCTTTTACATCAGCCGATGTCACAAAGTGCTGTACAGAAACCCAGCCTAAAACCCCAAACAGTAAGCAATGCAGATGTAGAAGCACGGTGGCTAGGAAAAACTCCCTAGGAAGAAACCTAGAGAGGAACCAGGCTCTGAGGGGTGGCCAGTCCTCTTCTGGCTGTGCCGTGTGGAAAGTATAACAGAACATGGCCAAGATGTTCAAACGTTCATAGATGACCAGCAGGGTCAGATAATAATAATCACAGTGGCTGTAGAGGGTGAAACAGGTCAGCACCTCAGGAGTAAATGTCAGTTGGCTTTTCATAGCCAATCATTCAGAGTTAGAGACAGCAGGTTAAGTAGAGAGAGAGTCCAAAACAGTAGGTCCGGGACAAGTTAGCACGTCCAGTGAACAGGTCAGGGTTCCATAGCCGCAGGCAGAACAGTTGAAACTGGAGCAGCAGCATGACCAGGTGGACAGGGGACAGCAAGGAATCATCAGGCCAAATAGTCCTGAGGCATGGTCCCAGGTCCTCCGAGAGAAAAAAGGAGAGCGAGAGGGAATTAGAGGAAGCATACTTAAATTCACACAGGACACCGGATAAGACAGAAGAAATACTCCAGATATAACAGACTGACCCTAGCCCCCCGACACATAAACTATTGCAGTATTAATACTGCAGACTGAGACAGGAGTGGTCGGGAGACACTGTGGCCCTGTCTGACGATACCCCCGGACAGGGCCAAACAGGCAGGATATAACCCCACCCACTATGCCAAAGCACAGTCCCCACACCACTAGAGGGATATCTTCAACCACCAACCTACTACCCTGAGACAAGGCTGACTATAGCCCACGAAGATCTCCCCCATGGCATGAACCCGAAACGGGCACCAACCCGGACGTTCCATTTCTGCAGTACATTTGACATCCATGGGTATAACCGCTAAGAAACACACCTTACTGAAGCACATATTATTCATATCACTCTCTATTGGCCTCGGCCTACTCACAGAGATACTCTCAGGATCCCTCGACCTGTATCCATCTTCCTTCACTACTCTCAGCATATAACACCTTCTGTACTACTCTGATCCTGGCAACCTCAACCTGCTTTTCTCTCGTCACACCTTTTGTCCATCCATGCACCTATCAATATAATGCGTTGTCATCCCTACTGCCTCTGATCTGGCAAACTCAATAAACACAAAAACTGTGTTTGTAAATTATGTCTTGAGTGTTGGAGTGTTGCCCTATCTGTCCATAAATGGAAAAAAATAAGAAAATCATGCTGTCTGGGTTGCTTAAAATAAGGTATTTGATGTATGACAATCAATAACTTTTTTACACCACTGTCCAATAGTGAGAAACAAGTTTTGGTTTACTTCATACCATAATTTACAAGTGTCATCAGAACTCCGGTCAACGATGAATGCATCTCTCCTTAACAGTGAATGATTCTGCTCTGTGATTAAAGATAAGTTATGACATTACTAGCTTGACAAACAATTCTCTCCTGTCTCAGCTGCAACCATCTGGGATCCTGCTAAAGAAACCATAAAGGGATGTATTATCTCCCGACCATCTCGGGAACTTCAAGGAAGATCAAGGAAGATCAAGGAACTTAGATTGGAAAAGAGGGAAAATTTGAAGCTGAGGTAAAGAATTTAGAACTTTTACACAAACAACAGCCAACTCAAGTAAACTGGAACTCCCTAACTTGTATTAAGTCCAAACTCAATTTAGACCACACAAAGCCCTTTTTTTACCAAACAAAAATATTATGAGTCTGGCAAACAACCAAGCCATCTACTTGCACACCAACTTAAAAATGAACAGAGAGAAAGATCTATTGAGTCTGTGAAGATGGCAGATGTCTCCACTACCTTGCTTATCAATAATACATTTGGTGACTTCTATAAATCTCTTTATACTTCTCAAACAGTTTACTAGCAGTGGTGTAAAGCACTTAAGTAAAAATACCTTAAAGTACTACTTAAGCAGTTTTTTGGGGGAACTACCTTAATTTATGATTAATATTTTTGATTACTTTTACTTCACTACATTCCTAAAGAAAGAAAATAATATACTTTTTACTCCACACATTTTCCCTGACACCCAAAAGTACTCCTAACATTGTGAATGCTTAGCAGGACAGGACAATTGTCTAATTCACACACTTCTCAAGAGAACATCCTTGGTTATTCCTTACTGCCTCTGATCTAGCGGACTCATCAAACACTTTTTGTTTGTAAATTATGTCAGAGTGAAAGTTGGACCGTGCCCCTGGCTATCTGTAAATAAATAAAAAAAACTAGAAAACGTAGCAGGCTACTTATAAGGAATTTTAAATTAATTATACTTTTACTTTTGATACTTAAGTATTTTTAAAACCAAATAGTTTTAGAATTTTACTCAAGTAGTATTTTACTGGGTGACTTTTACTTGGGTCATTTTCTATTAAGGCATCTTTACTTTTACTCAAGTATGACAATTTGGCACTTTTTTCACCACTGTATAATAGAGCAACTGACAAAATCACAAAATATCTGAATAAGATCACTTTACCCACTATATCAGATGAGCATAGAACTACGTTAAATGCCCCCCTTACTTCTGAAGAGGTTTGGGAAGCTATTAAGTCAATGCCCTCAGGAAAAGCACCTGGTCTAGATGGCTACTCAATAAAGTTTTGTAAGAGGTTTTGGCCTGAGATATAACCTATCCTTATACCTGCTCTTAATGATACGTTTGAAAGAGACCTCAGACCAGAGTCCTGGCAAACTGCCTACATTAGCTTGCTACTGAAAAAAGAAAAATGTCCATTAGAGTGCTCTTTGTTTAGACCAATTAGTTTGTCGGAGTTGATGTTAAGATAGTTGCCAAGACACTTGCTTGCAGATGGGAAGTCCTGCTATTAAGATCCGACTGGTTTTGTCAAATCCAGATTTGGAATGGACAATGTGAGACACATTTTGAATATCATAAACCATCTTGGGATGAAGAAAGACCTCTTACTCATTGTCTCTGTAGATGCCGAAAATATGAATCTGGGTGATCATTTTATTAATTTTGTAAAATTACTGTAGTCCGCTCCATCAGCAGCAGTTAACACAAATGGTCGCCAATCATTAATATTTTCTATTGGTAGGGGTTGTCGCCAAGGCTGTCCTTTGTTGCCTGGACTGTCCTCGTTGGTCATAAAACCAATGGCTGAGGCAAAATGGAACAGCAATGACATCAGGGGCATTTCTGTGGGAGATCAAGAACATAGAGGTGCATGCACATACCGATAGGACGCATGGGGTGTGAGTAGCACCGGTTAGTACAGACAAAACAGTGGTTTAAATGTAGAAACCAGACAACAAAGTTTATATTAAGACTCAAATGAATAAATCAACATATCCCCAAGCAACTGGGAGAGAGTGAACAGTCAGTTATGTACAACTGCGAGCCAATCCGTTGGCAAAGCGACACAGCGACATGAATCCAACATGCCAAGCTAAAATGCCCTCAATGCAAATAAAAAACTGCTACAATCTGTGGTTAAAATTTGATTTGATTCAAAAGAAAGTAGAGGCTATCGTGCCAGACACGCACAAACAAGGCATGCGCATAAACAAACAAGAAAAGAAAATTAGCCTTATGGAACAAAGTTGCAAACTTACGAAAATGAATTGGACCAGCAAGAAAGAGAATGAGATGAAACGACATGAAAATATTGTCTTCACCCGAAGACGAGGAAAAGGGAGACCTTTCCAGCTATGTGGTCAAACTGATATCCGAATAACTTGACGTGGGTATATCACCAGAAGATCTAAAATGATGCCATAGGATCGGAGTGAAACTGAAGAACGCTAAATACCTTTGTAATTGTAATCTTCAAACTGTGGAACTATCAGACCAAAATTAACGTTCTGAAGGCACAAGGGGCAAAGGAAATCAAAATCCACTGCCAGTCCATTCGATTCGTCCAGGACACGTCTGCTAGGCATTAGAAAAAAAAACGTAAGGAAAAGATTCCAATCAGACAGTCACTGGAGGAGAAAGGGATCAATCTCAGCTGCGCTTCCCTGCTGTGCTGTGGGCATGGAAGGGAACACAAAGGATGCATTCACAAGCACCTATGAAGCCCTAATCAAGCTGCAAGAAACCTTTCCATTTAAAGAAGGAAAGCCCCCTGCACTGAGGAGATGACATAGAGGAAAAAAATCAATGAGCACACTAGGCTACATACAGTGATGATTAAGACCAGCTATCATCAGTTGAAACAATATTCTTTACCCCTCCCCCCCCAAAAAAATCTATACTATACGTTCCTCAAGTAACTATTCTTCTATATGAATTAACAATAAAATTAGCCAATAACACCGGGCTATATGAATACAGAAAATACAAAAGGGGGAAATATAGCATATCTCTCAATAACTGTGTGTAGATGTGTGTCTGTGCATATGAATGGGTGTTTGAGCGATGGTGAATATGAATATGTGTAGGAGGGTGGGAGAGAATGGATGTGTGGATGCATAGGGTAATGTTGTGTATGAATGAATGAGAATGGATGAGTAAGTTGATGGATGGTCAGTTGTAAGTGTGTCTCAGAGGAAGGGAGGGTGAGAAAAGATGAGAGGTTTGGACAAGCTTGGCTTGGGTGGGGTAAAGAGAGGATTAAAACTGGGAAGGGGAGGTGGAGAGGGACAAGTTTGGCTTGGGATAGAGGGAAGGAAGGATTTATCTATACTTCAATGTACTTTAATGTATCTTTGTAACCTGCAAACCTGCTGTAAAATGAATGAGTTCTGGACAGATAAGGAGGGGATGTTGAGTCATTATTGTTTGCAATTATAGCTAAGATTCAATGGTGGTTATTGGTGAGAGTGGAAATGGGTTCTATCCGAGAGATTGGGACGGGGTGGCTGGGAGGGCATCAGACACTTCTTTGAAGTACATGTAAGTTATACTTAAATCCAAAATGGTTCTCCAGTAGATTATTAAGAACGGCTCATCCTTTGTTACAAAATTGACCTTTTTGCCTTTATACAGACTGCAAGTTCTCATTTCTGACTAATTGAAAATTACATTTTAAAAGTATCTCCCTTCTTTAACAAGCCATACATAGCTGGTTATCCTCCAGAAAACATAGAACAAATTTTATAGCAAATGTTATGGTTAAATTCAAGTATAATGCAAAATAAAAAAACATATTTTTTGATTAAAAAATATATATATATTATATTTATTAATGATATTATAATTAGAAATGGAGGAATTATGTCACATATGCAGCTATCAAAAATATATGGGAATATCTGCTCATTCCAAATTTACAACCAACTGACAGAGGCAAGTGGAAAAGGGAGAAGGTAGGGAACTTATTTGCCTGCCATATATTAAAGATACAAATTGGTTGAAAGGAATTGGCGTAAATGTTGGCAAGAACATTTCAAATAAATACGTTCAATAGAAAAGTAAAATTAGCAAGTGTGCATCCTCTTCGTCGCGCCCCACAGACTGATTACCAACTGTGACTCCTGGTACCAAAACTCTAAATTCTTCCTCGTTTTGGAAGAAACAAGCCTGTAACCTTGAACAAAGACTGTTGACATCTAGTGGAAGCCATAGGAATTGCAATCTGGGAGCTGGAATTGCATAGGACCAATTGGACCCATAGCTTTCCATTGAAAGAGCGTGGGATCGCAAAAAAACATAAATTCTGGTTGGTTTTTCGTTCGATTTTCGGCTACCATATCAATTGTTTTAGAGTCTCATACATTAATGTAACATTTATACAGACTTCAAAGTGTTGTCTATCCAATGATACCAATTATATGCATATCCTGGCTTCTGGGCCTGAGTAACAGGCTTTGACGTACTTTGGGCACATCAGTCAGGTGGAAATTCTGAAAAAAGGGCCAGGGCTAAGGTACGTTCATTGTACCATTATTTATAGGTGAATATTTATACCCTATAAGGCCCTACAAGGTCTATAGTACCATTAGTTATAGGTGAATATTTGTACCCTATAAGGCCCTACAAGGTCTATAGTACCATTAGTTATAGGTGAATATTTATACCCTATAAGGCCCTACAAGGTCTATAGTACCATTAGTTATAGGTGAATATTTGTACCCTATAAGGCCCTACAAGGTCTATAGTACCATTAGTTATAGGTGAATATTTGTACCCTATAAGGCCCTACAAGGTCTATAGTACCATTAGTTATAGGTGAATATTTGTACCCTATAAGGCCCTACAAGGTCTATAGTACCATTAGTTATAGGTGAATATTTGTACCCTATAAGGCCCTACAAGGTCTATAGTACCATTATTTATAGGTGAATATTTATACCCTATAAGGCCCTACAAGGTCTATAGTACCATTAGTTATAGGTGAATATTTGTACCCTATAAGGCCCTACAAGGTCTATAGTACCATTAGTTATAGGTGAATATTTGTACCCTTGCAGGTTTGTCAAACCAGCACCTTAATCATTACCCCAAGAGGCCTGTATTAGTGATGGGTTGTTTGCGAATGAACTGCTTCTTTTGAATATATATTTTGGTGAATGTCAGGAACTGAATCGAATGGATGAAAGAGATTTGGCTCCCTGATTTGCATACCTCTACTATTGCTTTTTGAGCCGCAAACAACAATTCTCTGCAGTTCAGTTCAGAATCATTCTCTGAAGATGTTGAATTCTCACCACAGGAACAATCAATATTGGGGAGAGTGTTTCATTCTGGGCCACACTCATTTTTGCAGTGCGTAAAAAAACATTTCACAACATTCAAACATTCAACACATAATGGTAGGCTACTTTTTTAGACTTTACATCAGAGATTTGCCATTTTTTCATGATTCTCTGTCAGTTGTTAAACATTTTGAGCAAAGAGCCATGTGGGAGCCAAATGAACAGCTCTTTTACGCGAATGGAGCTAAATTATACGGCTCACCGAGAATCCTTTTTGCTCAGCACTTTAATGTCAAATGCTATTATGTAAGCCTTTTTAAAGACTTCAGAACAGTTAGAAGACATGCTCACACACTAATTAACATATCCATAGATGATTTAAACTGGTACAACACTTCCTTTTGCGGGTTGCCAAAAATAACTAACTGAAAGCCACGGCCCCACTTGGCCACACCGCCAATGATTCTACCTTCGCATAAAACATAATAGGTACAAACATGTACCATAATACTATATTATTTGCACATGTACCCTAAAAGATACCGAACCTCTAAATGTACATTATGTGTAATTTGACATTTTTATACCTCAGGGAACAATACTGTACCCTAACCGTACCCATTTTCTGAGAGTGTAGGAAAACTTGTGGTACAGAGAGGGTTCTTATTCTGCATTCAAACAAACAGGTCAAGGATCATCTGGTGAATTTGGCCATCGTCTGTGGTGGTTCTTGTTAAAAGGCCTGGAGGGCTGATCACCATGCAGTGGCCTTAAGGCCTTAAATCGGCATGTGACACGTTTTCCTTCACAGCTGTTTCAGGGAAGCAAACAGAGTTAATATAAACCAACCCTCCTCCACTCTTGAAGAAGGTGTCTCTGAAAAACCTATTTAAAGGAGGGATAGGTAGAATTTAGGACACAGAGAGAACCCAGTGAAGTTCTTTGAAGATCTCTGAAGAAGTGAAGCTACAACTGAAGATTTCATATTATGAATAGAAATGGAGGAATTATGTCACATATGCAGCTATCAAAAATATATGGGAATATCTGCTCATTCCAAATTTACAACCAACTGATTGAATCATTACCACAAAAATGGAGGAGGCAAGTGGAAAAGGGAGAAAGTAGGGAACTTATTTGCCTGCCATATATTAAAGATACAAATTGGTTGAAAGGAATTGGTGTAAATGTTGGCAAGAACATTTCAAATAAATATGTTCAATAGAAAAGTAAAATTAGCAAGTGTGCATCCTCTTCGTCGCGCCCCACAGACTGATTACCAACTGTGACTCCTGGTACCAAAACTCAAAATTCTTCCTCGTTTTGGAAGAAACAAGCTTCTAACCTTGAACAAAGACTGTTGACATCTAGTGGAAGCCATAGGAATTGCAATCTGGGAGCTGGAATTGCATAGGACCAATTGGACCCATAGCTTTCCATTGAAAGAGCGTGGGATCGCAAAAAAACATAAATTCTGGTTGGTTTCTCTTTGGATTTTCGGCTACCATATCAATTGTGTTATAGTCTCATACATTAATGTAACATTTATACAAACTTCAAAGTGTTATCTATCCAATGATACCAATTATATGCATATCCTGGCTTCTAGGCCTGAGTAACAGGCTTTGATGTACTTTGGGCACGTCAGTCAGGTGGAAATTCTAAAAAAAGGGCCAACATACTGACTCAAATCTCTAGCCACTTTAATAATAAAAAATTGGATGTAATAAATGTATCACTAGTCACTTTAAACAATGCCCTTTATATAATGTTTACATACCCTACATTACTCATCTCATAGGTATATACTGTACTCTATACCATCTACTGTATCTTGCCTATGCCGTTCGGCCATCGCTCATCCATATATTTATATGTACATATTCTTATTCATTCCTTTACACTTGTGTGTATAAGGTAGTTGTTGTGAAATTGTTAGATTACTTGTTAGATATTACTGCACGGTTGGAACAAGAAGCACAAGCATTTCGCTGCACTCGCATTAACATCTGCTAACCATGTGTATGTGTCCAATAAACTTTGATTTGATTTGATTTGCCATCTTTGGAGCTTCAGGTTTGGCGCGCCATCTTTGGCATTTCAAACAGGTGTGCTGAAACTTCCAGATGTCCAGTAACTGCAACGCAGTTCTGCCAGAACCCTCTCTGGGCTGGGATGGATGAGAGTGGATTTATGTGGATCCAAGACGATGGGGTGCATATCATCCATCTCCAGGTGCTCTGCTCTTCGCAGTCTACTGCCAACTCTAAGGAGTACTGCATCCTTATCAAACTCAGGAAACAAGGGACCCAGATGACTGTTAGAAGGTATAGACCGGTTTGACATGACGGCCTTCACCTCTTCAGGAAACGATTCCATTTGAGCTTGCTTCAGGAGAAGGTTCTCTGCAGCTATGCAGTCTGCTGTTTCACTGGGTGAACTGGATAGTAGATCGGCCTCCCTGTGTAGAGATTTAGTTCTTGCCTTCCTGAGGTCTTTCCATGTATCAAACTTGCTGATACCTGGGAGCTGAGGACTGGAACTGACAGACATGTCCGCAGAAGGCTGATTTCTTCAATTCGCTGTCATAAGGCTCCGGGTCAGCAACAAGCATTGAAGGCCACTGATCTTCTGAGTGTTTAAGAAGGTGCCATCGATGTGGTTAGGCCAGCTCTTGGCCCGAGAGATGTCATCAGCCGGGTTGTTCGCAATATGTCCGCAATATCCATATATCCATATACCTCCAGTTGGCTACATCCGTAAGGTTCTGAATCTCTGCAACATGAGTTCCTACGAACACCTTGTACCTACATGATTCTGTCTTAAGCCAATGAAGGACTGTGGTGGAATTGGGCCAGAGGATGACTTGTCCGATGGGCAGGGTGAGATCTGATTGGAGGACACTGGCCAGCTGAGCCCCAGTGAGTGCCGCACTCAGCTCCAAGCGTGACATCGACAGCTGCCTCTTTGGCGCAACTTGAGACCTAGCCAGAATTAAGGAAATATGTACCTGCTTCTGATCATACACAGTCCGCATGGAGGCAACAGAGACATATTCTCTCTCTGATGCATCACAGAATATGTGGAGGTCTCTGGTCAACTTTGGATTGTCAGCATATGGTTGTGAGTAAGTTCTGGGGGAAATCCATTTGGACAAGGTCAGGAATCTCTTGTTCCCAGACAAGCCATCTGTCCAGCAGGCTCTGAGGCTGAAGGGGGATGACCCAACCTATCCCTTCTTTTCACAGGTCCTGGACGAGTACCTTGGCTTGGTTTGTGAAAGGTTCGATGTAGCATAGCGGGTCGTATTGATGGGAGAGCATGCTGTAGATATTCCTCATTGTATGTTTGGAGCACTCCACAGTGTGGTGCTTGTAGCCCAAAGAGTCTCTGAAGCAGTTCCAACGTAGCCCCAGGGTTGGTTCCTGGAGATCCGTGCAACTTTGGGAAAGCCACAGTCTACTGCTTTCCGATCTGACCTCAGATGTTAGGTCAGATCGGAAGGCAGTTGTCCACGTAGAATGACTCCACGACTGACTTCACAAGCTCTTGGTTGGCTCCTACGTTGTCCTGAACGTGTCGCTGCAGAGCGTAGATGGCACAACAGGGACTACAAATCTTTTTCCGAATGGCAAGACCTGCCACTCATAGATCCTTGGTTCTTCAGTTCTATGCATGTTCCACCAGATGAAGCTTAGCACCGATTTGTCAGCTGGTAAGAGGCGGATCTGATTAAACATGCCTTTGATGTCACCACTTACAAGTACGGCATGTTGACGGAATCTGAGCAGGAAACTGAGCAGGGATGGTCCCAACGTTGGTCCAGGGAAGAGAATGTCATTGAGCGACTGTCCTTTATGTTGGAATGAACAGTTAAACACAATCCTGTCCTTTCCATTCTGATGCACAGTATGGTGGAGTATAAACCAGTAGATTGTTCAGTTACCTCGGGTGGCAACAGTGACACGTAACCTGCCGTCTGCAGCTTCTTGATCTTCTGACAGTACACCTCTGCACATTTTGGGTCTTGCGAGTCTTCGCTCCGTGCTATGGAGGCTTGGCAGTACAGCTTCCTTTGGAGCATGGAGAGTTGCATCGTTGACTCGACGAAACATGGGTGTAGCGAAGCGCTGAAGTAATCAACTTCTATCCTAGAAGAGGACTTCTGGAGAAGTGTCATGGATTGCTGGTCTTGTTTCGAGCGAGTCTCCAGCTTCTCACTCACATAGGGAAGGGTATCAATCTGCTAAAGTCACTCCACGTTTTGAAGAGCTCGGCGAAAGGCGAAACAGTAGTGGTGAGTAGGCACTGTTGTTCAGCTGGTGCTGTGTGCAAAAAGCTAGTAGGTCCTTGCTAGTACCAGCAGAGTTTGGTGTGGACTGCCAGTGTAGTTGCATTGGTATCAGAAGGTGAAGCATGTCTGAACCAATCAGCAGCAAAGGTTGAGCTTAGTCTACCTGTGGCAAAGACAGCTTACGGAGGTGGTCATATCGCTTTTGGAGAGCTGCTAATGGGAGGAGTGTTCAGAAAAGCCTAGGTAGTCTGCAGTGAATGCCTGACGTATCTGACAGTTCTTGAACAGTTTGAGCAGGAGTGGACACGTCAAAGGTAACTGAGGCACATTGCAGTTGCAAATCATCTTGTCGAACAGTCCTGAGGGTGAGGGTCTTAGTTGTTGAACAGAGTGTGGCAGGACGATGCTACGCTCCAAGCCATCGTTGAGCACTGTGTATGTCTCCAGGGCTTGGTCTCCATTGTGAAGTAAGA
This sequence comes from Oncorhynchus tshawytscha, assembly GCF_018296145.1. NCBI lineage: Eukaryota > Metazoa > Chordata > Actinopteri > Salmoniformes > Salmonidae > Oncorhynchus > Oncorhynchus tshawytscha. The sequence goes on along the minus strand of NC_056447.1, from coordinate 47,681,241 downwards.
CCTTCTCAACTTTCAGCATTACTTTCGCCGATGGCTTGGGTCTGTCCAGGTACACCTTGGTCGTGGGGACACTCACCATGCGCAGGCTTTTCTGGTTTTCCAGTATGGCGTCATGAAGGATCGTTAGGTGCTGCTCTTTACATGTCTTGCATGGTCATCTGAGGGTGCAAGCATCAGCTTTGTGGGATTGTTCGCACTTCCAACACCTTTTTCCATCCTTTGTCCACTTGACGATCTGTCCTGTTTAAGCTTCTTGAACTCATCACTTAAGTTGAGAAAGTGTTCTTTATTGTCACAGTGGGTGTGGTATGGCAGTATGGCTTGGGTCTGGATTTCTCCTTGGATTGAGTAGGCTTCTTGGGAAGACATGGCAATAAAATAGGTAAATTCAAGAAGCCTGTTTGAGATTATTCACTCATTCTTCATTAATACTAACAGGAAAATGTTGATCTGGTGAATTTGGCCATTAGTTGGCCAGGCAATAACGGGACGGGGGCCTCAGTAAAAAAATGGGATAGTGTGTTACAAATGCTGGGGTTGATTTCTGGCCGAGGGCAAAAGGGCAGGTGCTCAGCCATCCCTAGACCTCTAGATGTGCACGTGTCTGCTTTTAAACAACATTCTTCCCATTGCTGTAAGAAAGTATTTTGGCATATAAAGTTCAAATTCAATATTTTAACACTGTAACGGAGTATCGTTATTCTGAATTATGTCTGTTTGTGTTACAGAAGACCCTTAATAGTCAATTTATCATTATGTTCCTTTGATTTCAGTTTATTAATCATATTATGAAATGAATCAAATGTACAATGAGTAAAACTGGCTGCTTGTAAGCATGATAATTATGGCAGGACTTGCTTTAGGTCAAGTACTCTGTTTACTTCATCACAGAAAAGTTATTTATTCAATAAGATAATTCACTTAATAATAATTCCAGGAAACGTTTACCCAGTGGCATCCTGAGGCATTGACAGAATACAAACAACTCTCAATACACACAGTCACCACGCCAGGGTTTAACATGTACTTGCAGGAATAAAGGTACTGCATTGTACTTAAAGGGGTACAAACCCTTGTCACTGTAGTGCAGCGTTTACCAAACTAGGGGTCTTGACCCCATGTGGGGTTGCCGAATTGAACATGGGGTCGTGAGATAAACTTGCTCTTGGTTTATAGAACCTGGGTCAGTAACCGGTAGCCGCTAGATGTGTGTGTAATAAACCAAGCTGTTTCTGTTTTCTTCCTACAAATGGGGTCATATCTTTTGAATGGTTTAAGTTATTATCACCGCATCACTGAAAGATAAGACTCTCGGGAACACATATGTGTTTTCTCTTCCCCTCTTCAATGCCCACAAGCCTCCTTAGAACAGAATGGACAAGACAAGGCACTAAATCAGACTGGAGGGAGAATGTTATTTTCAACACTAAAAATCATACAAATCATTGCCTGATGATCTTCTGACCTGCCCAATACCTTTCTGATGTATTTCAGTCACTTCAAACCAACCTTCCTTCAGATTGAATTACAGTCAAAAGTACTGTCAGACTGATTTGTAATAGACTGTCGTATCATCGCCCCAGTTAATATTGGTCGTTGATTACATCGCTTTTTTTACATGTTGAAGTTGCACTTTTTTTTTAATCAAATGGGGTTGCGGGCCAAAAAAGACTTGGGAACCCCTACTGTAGCTGTCCCCTATAAGGTACGTTCATTGTACCATTAGTTATAGGTGAATATTTATACCCTATAAGGCCCTACAAGGTCTATAGTACCATTAGTTATAGGTGAATATTTGTACCCTATAAGGCCCTACAAGGTCTATAGTACCATTAGTTATAGGTGAATATTTGTACCCTATAAGGCCCTACAAGGTCTATAGTACCATTAGTTATAGGTGAATATTTATACCCTATAAGGCCCTACAAGGTCTATAGTACCATTAGTTATAGGTGAATATTTGTACCCTATAAGGCCCTACAAGGTCTATAGTACCATTAGTTATAGGTGAATATTTGTACCCTATAAGGCCCTACAAGGTCTATAGTACCATTAGTTATAGGTGAATATTTGTACCCTTGCAGGTTTGTCAAACCAGCACCTTAATCATTACCCCAAGAGGCCTGTATTAGTGATGGGTTGTTTGCGAATGAACTGCTTCTTTTGAATATATATTTTGGTGAATGTCAGGAACTGAATCGAATGGATGAAAGAGATTTGGCTCCCTGATTTGCATACCTCTACTATTGCTTTTTGAGCCGCAAACAACAATTCTCTGCAGTTCAGTTCAGAATCATTCTCTGAAGATGTTGAATTCTCACCACAGGAACAATCAATATTGGGGAGAGTGTTTCATTCTGGGCCACACTCATTTTTGCAGTGCGTAAAAAAACATTTCACGACATTCAAACATTCAACACATAATGGTAGGCTACTTTTTTAGACTTTACATCAGAGATTTGCAATTTTTTCATGATTCTCTGTCAGTTTTTAAATATTTTGAGCAAAGAGCCATGTGGGAGCCAAATGAACAGCTCTTTTACGCGAATGGAGCTAAATTATACGGCTCACCGAGAATCCTTTTTGCTCAGCACTTTAATGTCAAATGCTATTATGTAAGCCTTTTTAAAGACTTCAGAACAGTTAGCAGACATGCTCACACACTAATTAACATATCCATAGATGACTTAAACTGGTACAACACTTCCTTTTGCGGGTTGCCAAAAATAACTAACTGAAAGCCACGGCCCCACTTGGCCACACCGCCAATGATTCTACCTTCACATAAAACATAATAGGTACAAACATGTACCATAATACTAGATTATTTGCACATGTACCCTAAAAGATACCGAACCTCTAAAGGTACATTATGTGTAATTTGACATTTTTATACCTCAGGGAACAATACTGTACCCTAACCGTACCCATTTTCTGAGAGTGTAGGAAAACTTGTGGTACAGAGAGGGTTCTTATTCTGCATTCAAACAAACAGGTCAAGGATCATCTGGTGAATTTGGCCATCGTCTGTGGTGGTTCTTGTTAAAAGGCCTGGAGGGCCGATCACCATGCAGTGGCCTTAAGGCCTTAAGTCGGCATGTGACACGTTTTCCTTCACAGCTGTTTCAGGGAAGCAAACAGAGTTAATACAAACCAACCCTCCTCCGCTCTTGAAGAAGGTGTCTCTGAAAAACCTATTTAAAGGAGGGATAGGTAGAAGTTAGGACACACAGAGAACCCAGTGAAGTTCTTTGAAGATCTCTGAAGAAGTGAAGCTACACCTGAAGATTTCAGAAGGTGAGATTTCAACAGTTATTAATTTAAAACTGTACCTGTCTGCATTCCAATTGGTACCCTAATCCCTATTTAGTGCACTGTGGGCTATGGTCAAAAGGAGTGCACTACAAAGGGAATATGGTGCCATTTAGGAAGCATACATATTCCTGTGTGCGTGGCTATTCTCTTGTATGTGGTTGAAGGAATGATACCTGGTATTCCTTAGCGTAGCGTTTCCCAAACTCGGTCCAAAATGTGCACCGCAGGACCGAGTTGGGGAAATGTTGCCTAAGGAGTTCCATACACACCCAACACAGTTTTTCCATAACCTCTCCTCCAGTTCCCCCAATTCCATTTATTGGATTTATTCCAGATCAAGCACAGCTGACAAATGGTCAACTAATCACCAAGCCCTTCATTAATTGAATCTGATGTGATAGCAGTGGAATATATCAGCTAAGTGGAATGGCTGGGAGTAATCGAGGAGAGGCTAGGGAAACTGCATTCACCTACTCTGAGGCACTCACTGAATTTGTCTTAACGGCTTCTCTCTCTCACTGTATTTGTCGTCACTGTATTTGTCGTCTCTCTCGCTCACTCTCTCTCTCTCTCAGAAGACTATATCAATGGCGATGTTGACCATCCTTCTGCTTCTCAGCGCTGCCATTGTTCTGGGCGAGGCCTTTGATCTACGTGCCACAAGTAAGAGGGAATCCATTTTACACTTTACATTATGAATTCATTAATTCTGTATTTTTTATGTTTTAGCAGAGGTGTGTGTGTGTGTGTGTGTGTGTGTGTGTGTGTGTGTGTGTGTGTGTGTGTGTGTGTGTGTGTGTGTGTGTGTGTGTGTGTGTGTGTGTGTGTGTGTGTGTGTGTGTGTGTGCCTGACTGACCTTCAAGTAATATTGAATAGTTATTTATTATGCAAGGTGATTTGTAGATCAGTCAGTATCCTCTCACCTTTAAAGTCAACTGCAATGTGGAACGTGCACTGTGTCTCCTCCTTACAGGGGCTGGGGTGGAGGAGGAACAGCAGGAGGCAGGAGCAGCAGAGAGTGATCATCCATGCCCCAGAGGTTGGACCAAATATGGATCACGTTGCTTTATGTTTGTCAACACTGCAATGACATGGGCCCGAGCTGAGGTATATCATTCTTACCCACTACTGTGAATTAAAGTAGAAGTTCAATTGAAATCAACTCGCTTATTTGTTTTGACGTTATTGTGAGTCCAGAAGACAAATCCTCACAGACTGGCCTACTGACTAATACCTACATTATGAAATGTCTTTGGCCTTGTCCGCCACTTTCTCTAGAGCTACTGTCTGTCCCATCGAGCAAACCTGGCCTCTGTGCACAACTGTGGGGACAACTATAATTTACAGCAATTGGTGTTGAAAAACACCGGCCAACATCAAACTATCTGGATTGGAGGAGTTGATGCTGTTCAGGTAGAGAATACTCACAGATGAATAGGATATTTGCTCATCAATATCTCAAGGGTCACTTGTGAAGTCAGATCTAGGTTTGAACGATCTTATAGATGTACTCCCCCCTAAAATGCCCACTTCAGTATACACTGGTACACTATTATTATAATAATAATAACAATGACGAAAGTAACAATAATACCAAACTCATTAAGTATTTATGGTTGTGAAATAGTAGTATTAGGGGAAGTGATGGCAGTAGTAATAGTAGTAGTAGTAATAGTAATAGTTGCGGTAGGGGTAGTGACGGCAGTAGTAATAGTAGTAGTAGTAATAGTAATAGTTGCAGTAGGGGTAGTGACGGCAGTAGTAATAGTAGTAATGGTAGTAGTAGTGGTAGTGACGGCAGTAGTAATGGTAGTAGTAGTAGTAATAGTGGTAGTGGTATGGGTAGTGACGGCAGTAGTAAGGGTATATATAATATGTATATATAATTTGATATACAGAAGAATATACATAACTGTCATGATTTAAATTATCTTGTTTGATATAGTAAATTTAATTGTATATTAATTGTAAACTACAAGCTATTTGTAAACAAGTAAATGTTGTACATAATGCATGCAACTCTTTCAAACAAGGACGTTTCTAAGTGACCTCAAACTTTTGAACGGTAGTGTATATACAGTAAATGTTGAAGGACAGTATCTTATCTAATTCCTAGTTATTCAGTAGTAATAGTAGTAGTAGTGGTAGGGGTGGTGACGGCAGTAGTAATGGTAGTAGTAGTAATAGTAGTAGTAGTAGTAGTAGTGACGGCAGTAGTAATGGTAGTAGTAGTAATAGTAGTAGTAGTAGTAGTGGTAGTGACGGCAGTAGTAATGGTAGTAGTAGTAGTAGTGGTAGGGGTGGTGACGGCAGTAGTAATGGTAGTAGTAGTAATAGTAGTAGTAGTAGTAGTGGTAGTGACGGCAGTAGTAATGGTAGTAGTAGTAGTAATAGTGGTAGTGGTATGGGTAGTGACGGCAGTAGTAGTGGTAGTAGTAGTAGTAGTAGTGGTAGTGACGGCAGTAGTAATGGTACTAGTAGTAGTAATAGTGGTAGTGGTATGGGTAGTGACGGCAGTAGTAGTGGTAGTAGTAGTAGTAATAGTGGTAGTGGTATGGGTAGTGACGGCAGTAGTAGTGGTAGTAGTAGTAATAGTAGTGGTAGGGGTAGTAGTAGTAATAGTAGTGGTAGGGGTAGTAATAGTAGTAGTAGTGGTAGGGGTAGTGACGGCAGTAGGAATGGTAGTAGTTGTAGTAGTGGTGGGGTAGTGATGGCAGTAGTAATAGTAGTAGTAGTAATAGTAGTAGTAGTGGTACAAAGTGTAGTTAACGTGGGCTAGCATCCCTGTGGAACGCTATCGACACCTTGTAGAGTAATGCCCTGACGAATTGAGTCTGATCAGAGGCCAAAAGGGGGAGCAACTCAATATTAGGAAGGTATTCCTAATGTTTTATACACTCAGTGAATAATAAGTATCAACATGTTTTTTTCAAGCAATAGTACCCGTGCCAGTCTACACATTTTAAAGTTGTTTTGTGTTGGTAGCTTTTGCGGTTTGGCACTACAGGTGGTGCAGGAAAGAAAATAAGTATGTTTCAGCAAGCACACCTACTACAATAATACCAATAATAATCATACAAATATTTATAATGATAATATGGGATTTCTTTGAAACTGAGACCTTACTTCTTCCCCACAGAACAAACAATGGTTCTGGAGTGACGGCTCCAAATTTGATTACGAGAACTGGGAGCAAGGAGAGCCCAATTATTATGGTGGCAGGGAGCACTGTCTTGAAATGAACTTTGGAGGTACAGTTAGCCCACTATCATTCACTGATCCATTCATCAAATGTAACTTTTAAATTGTACATTTAACAAAGAAATCTGGCACACACACAGACAATAATATTGTTGTGTCTATATCTGAGTTGGTTTAAGAGTTCATTTCTGTTCCGTGTTTGCTCTGAAGGTGACAAAAAGTGGAACGATTTAAACTGTGAAGAGAAATTGCCCTTGGTGTGCGCACTGAAAACCTGTTAAATCAAGCAAAACATCAACTCAACTGAAAAAGAAACGTTTTTCCAGTGTCAGCATCCTAACTGAACACACAAGTCAAATACTTTGAAAATGATTTGTTTCGCTAAAATTAACATTTTAGTTACTTGTTGTGCATAAATGTTGAGTAATGATTCTGTGGTTTGTTGTCAATAAAACTGGTGTACACATTATTTTCTCTCATGAGTCATTATTAACCATGAATGATACTGCCATAATTGTCAAATCCTTTGAAAGGTTTCCAAAAGGTACAGTCTAAGATCTGGGAGTCTGTTCAATGGTCATTTCAATTATTGATTCTTGAAGAATATAATTCATATAATTCAAATTTGCATTACTCCACAAACAACATGAACATAAACAGCGTATGTACCTTTAAAAATAAGTTCAAAACTATCTTGTGGATGTCACAGACTGTCAGAGCACTGTCTATGCATTTGAGAGGTGTTATATTTCCCTACCACATCCCTTCCCTGTATAAAAAGTAGTGGTTCAGCCATTTTGTTTTTTGTCGAATCCCCGAATGTAGCTTTACACTTCCAAACTCTCATTGGGTATAGGCATGTGTGAGTACAATATGTGCTTGTTATAGTGTATTAGTCTTGTATGGTGTGATACTCCCAGTGAGACAGGGCCACGCAGCTTTGGTGCCACAGGTTGTCAAAGTGAAAAAAGGGCAAACCACAACCAAAAATAAATACATCAAACTTAATTAACTGCTCCTGTAGAAAAATTCTATATTTTTAACATTGGCCAACATTTTCTGCAAAAAAAACACTTAATCATCACACATTGCAGGCTAAGCAAGCTAGTTTCACAGATGAAAGCGAGTTTGTTAAAAGTATAATTTGCTCGAACCACTACTGGGGTGGGCTATGTCAGCTGATCATGGTGAAGGTAGGCCAGATCAATAAGCTAGTAAACTAGGCTAAGCCACAGGCAACAGGGAAAACCCAGACATGTCACAGTGGCTGTAAATGTGAAGCATCCGTTTAGAACGTCTTCACGCCACCATTATGAAGCATCCGTTTAGAACGTCTTCACACCACCATTATGAAGCATCCGTTTAGAACGTCTTCACGCCACCATTATGAAGCATCCGTTTAGAACGTCTTCACGCCACCATTATGAAGCATCCGTTTAGAACGTCTTCACACCACCATTATGAAGCATCCGTTTAGAACGTCTTCACACCACCATTATGAAGCATCCGTTTAGAACGTCTTCACACCACCATTATGAAGCATCCGTTTAGAACGTCTTCACACCACCATTATGAAGCATCCGTTTAGAACGTCTTCACACCACCATTATGAAGCATCCGTTTAGAACGTCTTCACACCACCATTATGAAGCATCCGTTTAGAACGTCTTCACACCACCATTATGAAGCATCCGTTTAGAACGTCTTCACACCACCATTATGAAGCATCCGTTTAGAACATCTTCACACCACCATTATGAAGCATCCGTTTAGAACGTCTTCACACCACCATTATGAAGCATCCGTTTAGAACGTCTTCACACCACCATTATGAAGCATCCGTTTAGAACGTCTTCACACCACCATTATGAAGCATCCGTTTAGAACGTCTTCACACCACCATTATGAAGCATCCGTTTAGAACGTCTTCACACCACCATTATGAAGCATCCGTTTAGAACGTCTTCACACCACCATTATGAAGCATCCGTTTAGAACGTCTTCACGCCACCATTATGAAGCATCCGTTTAGAACGTCTTCACACCACCATTATGAAGCATCCGTTTAGAACGTCTTCACACCACCATTATGAAGCATCCGTTTAGAACGTCTTCACACCACCATTATGAAGCATCCGTTTAGAACGTCTTCACACCACCATTATGAAGCATCCGTTTAGAACGTCTTCACGCCACCATTATGAAGCATCCGTTTAGAACGTCTTCACACCACCATTATGAAGCATCCGTTTAGAACGTCTTCACACCACCATTATGAAGCATCCGTTTAGAACGTCTTCACGCCACCATTATGAAGCATCCGTTTAGAACGTCTTCACACCACCATTATGAAGCATCCGTTTAGAACGTCTTCACACCACCATTATGAAGCATCCGTTTAGAACGTCTTCACGCCACCATTATGAAGCATCCGTTTAGAACGTCTTCACACCACCATTATGAAGCATCCGTTTAGAACGTCTTCACGCCACCATTATGAAGCATCCGTTTAGAACGTCTTCACGCCACCATTATGAAGCATCCGTTTAGAACGTCTTCACACCACCATTATGAAGCATCCGTTTAGAACGTCTTCACACCACCATTATGAAGCATCCGTTTAGAACGTCTTCACGCCACCATTATGAAGCATCCGTTTAGAACGTCTTCACACCACCATTATGAAGCATCCGTTTAGAACGTCTTCACGCCACCATTATGACAAAGGATGTAAAAGGAATAATAGCACCATCTTTCGGCCGGTTGGGCACTTATCAACGGAGATGTTAGAGTTGAAACGATCAGGATTCATTTTCATGCTAATTGCAGGGTCTGTAATTCTAAGGTTAAATATAGATATTTTTACGTATTTACTACTTACATTTTACAGCTGACATTGCATTTTCATGTTAATGTTGTGAGTTAGCCTTGGTAGGTTCGCATAGGAAACAGCACCGGAAGTTTTGGGTTTCATTAATTAAATCCCTATGGAACATTGGTATTGTAAGGTTGAATTAGAGGGTGATGCTTATGAAATGTATTCACTGATTTAGTAAGTGAAGTTATGGAGATTGTACTGCTATTAGAGAGACAGTGAGAGGCTGTTAAAGCAGCAAAGGTGGGACCAACTCCATATTAATGCCCATGATTTTGGAATGAGATGTGCAGGTGTTCACATACTTTTCGTCATGTAGTGTATCTGTGACCAACAGATGCATATCTGTATTCTCAGGCATGTGAAATCCACAGATTAGGTCCTAATGAATTTATTTAAATTGACTGATTTCCTTATAGGAACTGTAACTCAGCAACATCTTTGAAATTGTTGCATGTTTGTTCAGAATATAAATGAATGGGTGTAATTAACAAAACCGTTCCAACAGGATTCTGATAGAGGTGATTACAAAATCCTATAGAATTGCTAGAATCCTATAGGGTCCAACAGTATTACTTTTTATTTCCAATAGGAAAAAAATGGGTCTAATAGGATTCCAATAGGATTCTGATACAGGTGACACAAAATCCTATAGGACTGTGAGAATCCTACAGGATCCAATATGAAACTTTTAAATGTCAATCAAATCAAATCAAATGTTATTTGTCACATGCGCCAAATACAATTTACTGTTAAATGCTTACTTACAAGCACTTAACCAATAGGGAAAAAGTAGTCCCATAGGATTCCAATAGGATTCTGATTGAGGTGTTGCAAAATCTTATAGGATTGTGAGAATCCTGTGGGATTCTATTTGAAAAATCACAAATGCTATAGGATTTTTTGACTAAGGATAGGCCAACATTGCTGTTCTCCAGAATGAACGAGTAGTATGTTCCACCTAGCCACCACATTCAGTAGCGTTTTCTGGGAATCACACAACCCATCACCTGCACTTTAGGAGTGGAAGCCTTTTCTGTTAGTTGAAGTCGTTTGGGATAGCTGTGTGGATTCCGTCCATTACTCCGTTCGTATTTGGGACCCCATTGATGGGAAAGAAACCCCTCTTGAATTTAACCTGTTGTACGATGGTATATGGAAATTGAATGTTACAGTTCATCTTACTGATGATTGCACCAAAAACATTGGCTTATTGAGGGATGTGAGATGGCGATCGCCAAGCTCCCACTGAAAAGTACCCGTTGCCAAATACCTTATGGTGGATAGCACTTTGATGTGCAGCGGAAAGTGTTTGCTTTTCTAAAGTAGATCTTAAATCCTCGCAAAGATCCTACATGATTGGTTTTTGGAAACTACAGTATATCTGATGAGCCAATCTGTACTTTCTGCAAAAAAAGTCCCACCTGTCTCTAAAAACACTCTCTGCGGAATGCAGCCTGTGCTAAATCTTCCAACAGGGCAAGATCAGCCACCTCTCATTCGAATTTTCCCATTATATTAGTATTTCAACAATGGTTTCACTTTCACACATGCCTCTAATTTAACACATTACTGTACTTGACATGGAACGGCCAGTATATTTTACAATAGTTTTCTTTTGTTTATTTTTAGTCCCATCCAGCTCCACTTAACCCCTCCAATCTATCTGTTGTGCACCTGAGTGAGGACCCAAAAGCGGTTTAACAAAAACAGAGTCCTTTAATGTAAACACAGGGAAGACATAGATCCTCTTCAGATGTAGATAATGGAAAAATAGACAACCCGCAGAGAGGGCGACAAATGAAACAAAAAGTCCTTCTGATAATTACAAAAGAGCCCCCTTCTTAGCAGCAGAGGAGGAGAATAGCTGGGTTAGCGGCGACAGGCTGCAGGTCTCTCTGGGTAGGCGCGGGTCGTAGAGGAACAGTGGTACCTGATCTCACGTAGCATCAGATGAACTGGACACAGTACAAACGATAAGACAGTTAGCTGAGTACAGGATGCACTTGCCAGGCAGATTCCGACAGGACGGGGCAAGGGTGAAGCAAACGAGACGATAGTTTGTTTCTGGCATGAGAAACTCAAACGAGAATCTGACAAAGAAAGAAGCAGGAACAGAGAGAGAAATAGAGACCTAATCAGAGGGAAAAAGGGAACAGGTGGGAAAAGGGTGAACGAGGTAGTTAGAGGAGATGAGGATCAGCTGGAGGAGGAGAGAAAGAGAAGGTAGCCTAATACGACCAGCAGAGGGAGACAGAGTGAAGAGAAAGAACAGGAACAAGACATAATATGACAAGACATGACACTATCTGTCACGGTCGTTGTACGGAGGAGACCAAGGCGCAGCGTGATATGTTACTTTTAATAAAGACTGACACTACACAAAACGACCGCGACGCTATAATATAAATGTGTATACACAGGCAACTAGACATAAACAATAACCCACGAAATACCCAGAAGAAGATGGCTGCCTAAATATGGTTCCCAATCAGAGACAACGATAAACAGCTGCCTCTAATTGAGAACCAATCTAGGCAACCATAGACCTACATAAACACCTAGATGGTAAACAACCCCATAAACCTACAAAACCCCTAGACAGTACAAAACACATACATCACCCATGTCACACCCTGACCTAACCAAAACAATAAAGAAAACAAAAAATACTAAGGTCAGGGCGTGACACTATCTCTGAACACCATCCATACATTTTTCAACTGTGGTGTGTTGTTTCACTAATGTTCTGAACGTTTCTATTTACATCGATTCTACATACTGTACTTTTTTTTTTAATTGCTGAGAGTATTATTATATTATTGATCGATTGACTATGACTTTTTAAATCACCCAGCAGTGCTATTTGCAGAAAGGGACATAACTTGGCAGGGTGTCTGGGGGTCCTCCCATTTTTGGGGGCATCTAAAGCACATTTCCTACATTTCTACACAATCTAATATGACCCTTGGCCCTTCTAGCCTTCTCTATTTAGAACAACAAAAATGCCAGCAAAAATACCAGCAAAAATGCCCACAGTCATCAAGCTAGGTAAGAGATGATTAAATATGTTGAAGTGATTGATAAGAATGAACTTGATCCATGATCATTCAATAATCAATATTGTGTTGGACCTTTAACCTCCCCAACACAACTGCCTTCCCATCTTCTTTTTTTTATGTCTCAAGGGAAAGGTTTGGAAAACAAAAGTTGAATGAAAACACACATACACCTACACATTAACACACAGAAACAGTACATCTTCCATATAATTTATACCATAAGCCTATTAGTACTGTAGAGCTCTTTTTACTTGCACACAATATAGCTGGGTCTCCCTGTCCTGCCCCTAGGGGTCCACTGCCCTGCAGAACCTCAACCCAACGCACCCCACTCGGCTTTAGGATCTTAGTGAAACATTTATTATTGGTTTCAGGTGTGTTAGGCCAAGGCCAGAGTGACAACAGTACAGCAGAGCCCCAGGGACAGGACTGAGCAACCCAGCAGCTAGGGATTGCCTAAATAGGTATCTCCCCTGATGTGGGCATGTTTTCAATACAGTCTCCTTTTGTCGTACAGTGTTCCATATAAGGCATCCAGACCTTATGAAAGTTGCACAGTTTACCCTTAATCTTAAAACAAATCTAGTGATACTGTACATAACTTGACATTTCTTCCATACATTGTGGAAGGATAACCAACCTTCCAGTTAATGGCAATGCCTTTATTAGCCATTATACATTCTAGGTTACACAGTTTCTTCTGATAACAATCTCCAGTATCAACATTTCCAAGCAAACAAAAACAGGGAGAAGGGAGAACATGTAGACATGCTGAGATAAAATAACATACTCTTTGCCAGAATTCAGCCAGCCTTCACAAGATCACAACATATGCAAATATGTTCTCTTTTACACCTCCAGCAGAATAATACCATTTCGGAGTGCATGATATTCAGTTGCATTTGCATATACAGTAGTGTGTTCTCTGGATGGTCTTAAACTGTCTTAATTTATGTCTAAGATGATATGAACACGACTGGGCAGTCTAACATATCTGTATCCATTCATCATCATCAATAGCGTCTCCCAGGTCTTCCTCACATTTTTTTAATATGTTTTGTGTCATCGGGAAAAGCCTCTATCAACTCTTGATACAGCTTTGAAATCAACTTTAGAGGTTTGTCAGACTGCCTTAAAATAGCATCTGGCTTGTCCCATGTTTGCAGGACAGCGAGAATAAAGTGTTGTATCTGCAAAAATTCACCTCACCTCTGTCACAGACCGGTCTTCCCTGGCTATTTTTGTCATCCCACAGATTCTTTTGAAACCATCTTTGTTCTCCTTTGTATGCGTTAGCCTCCTTTTTGTATTAATAACACATATTTGTCCCATTATTCACACACTCAGAATTCGCTGCTTCAACTTCTTCTAGTTTGGCGTGAGAGTTCTGGTGCGCCTAGTATGTCTGGTCTCATTGAAATAGAGTAGGCTGCCTACATAGGCCGGAGAATCACGTGGCAGTAAACTTGAATGTGAAATTAACTTAAATATGATTAGACTGTAGTGTACTACAGTGTCTGTAAATAAATATTGCCACAGGGTGTGGTGCTGGCGGGAGCAGGATGAAGCAATTGGTCCCATGCAGACCACTACTGTGCATGACAGTGAAGCCTGTAATGTTATAGCTGTTTATTACTGTGTCAGTGTGAAAAGTAGGGAATTAGCTTGGGAAACTGACAGATCAATAACGTTACATTGACGTACTGACTAATACAACTCACAAGTAGAAAGAAACAAAGAAATAATTAAATATTATAATTAATATTTCTCTCCATTGTCTGAGCATCCAGAACTTGATGGGTATGCTGTTTCAGAAGTCCATCCATCCATTTGGTTCCTGCTGTTCTGACAACTACATGCATGTGTGCATTCCTTGTCTTTAGAAATCATACAATGAGGCAAAATCAGAACATGGAGGCAAGAAAAGCCATTGTCCTCTCAGTATTATCATAGATGCGCCAACATGCAAGTACACAAACTGAAATGTGCATGTACAAGCTCACAGCATACTGTTACAGTATACCATATAAATAGTTTATGTCTATGCTGTATACATTAGTCAATGAGTGAAATATATGTACTGTAGGCAGAGATCAAGGCCAGGGCAAGCAGCAGAAGGCAGACATGGCAGAGAAAGGAAAGGACAGGGGTGGACTGAAGACAATAGAGAGAGCACCAAGCTCACCTCGGGGCAGACAGTGGTATTAGTTTGAGGACTGATTCATTAACCCTCAAGCACTGGGGATGAAATAGAATAGACCATGATCATGCTGTCTGTCTGTACCTTTACAGTTTCAGGGCTCACATTATGTTAATGCATATGCCTTGTGCTATATGCAGATATGCAATTTGCTCTATGAGCAGGAATTGGCATCAGAATACTTGTGATTGAATGTTGCCATGTTTAAATGTTTAACTGGCAATGACGTAGGGTGACTGCTTGAGGCGGTGCCCCTCTCTGTGGAGCTCCCTCTGACTCTCCGCCCTTGGAGGCGTTTCAAATATCGCAGAGAGTAATGATCAAATATCGTCTCTATCTATATAACGTTAGCTAGCTAACGTTATTTTGCCTACCAGAAAGACCCCCAGGTAACCAAAAGGCCTTTATTCATTGTTTTGCGTGTTAGCTATTACATACTGAGAGGCGACCCCGCGTTTTCCATCAGACTTCGACATTATTGTTCTGCGATTTCTGGGCCCTGTGGTGCGCGGATGGATTAGCTTTGTGGCAGACAATACCGAGTCTTATTATGTGCATATGCCAGCTTAATACAATGTCATCATGCCTTATATTTTACTCCACGTTATACTGGTTGATGAGAAAGTATCGTTGTAAATAGTCCAGATGGTTGTTTGGGTTTTGGGCGTGTTGACAGGCGCATCTAGCTAAGTTGCTAGCTACTGTTGCTAACCATTATTAGCTAGCTTCAGTTGATGTTGTCAGCTGACGTTTGCTAGAACAGTCTTAGCTTAGCATCGTTAGTTAGCTAACTATCTGTGCATTGATGCTTAACTGTGCTCCTTGATTCTGAAGTGTGTGTGTATGTGTGTGTGTGTATATATATATCGTTATTTGTTACCTGAAGATGCGGGCGAGGTTTTGTCAGGAATGTTTATCATTAGCCTAACGTTAGTTAACCTATTGAGATTGTGTTGAAGATGGAGCCTTTTCCAACATGCCATGCATGTGTTTATTGTATTATCATTGAACACACTATGTTTGGCATTACTTTGCTAACTAGTTCAGTCGATGTTTGCTAGTGTCGCAGACTCGCAGTTAACTAATGTAGCTAACTTAACTAGTTAGTGAGTGTAGCTAAGCCATCTAACCGTACCCAGCCAAAATATTGAACTCACCCCAGCCAGCCAGTCTGCCATATCATAGCTTGCCAGACTCTGTTGCCATGTTTTTTGGCAAATTTTTACATATCGCTCAGCTATTTGCAAATAAAACTATATAGGTTATGTTTGCAAGTAACTAATTTGGCTAGCTAACGTTAGTTAGATAACTAACTTTAGATGACTAACATATTGTTGGTGAAATATGCACTTCATGTGTTAAAGCTGTTTACCCCAAACTGCATGGATCAATATGAAATCTGACAAAGCAGCCTCTCTCCTGAGAATGCATTAGGGGAGAATCGCATGGTTTGTCCTTTCAAATAGAGCTATAGCACAGCCATTTTAACCACAACTAGCGGGGTATTGTAATGGCTACGTTTTGTCTTTAGATCTCTGCTCAGACATTGCGTTAGGCAAGCTAATGGTTCTATTGAATTATGTCTGCACTTTGTACACAAGTGCTATTGGTGTAGGTCAGAGTATCATACTGATGCTTTCATGAATACATTGCTTCATGTTTTTTAATTTCACATTGGTATGATAACTATGGAAATGACTGCACTATTGACATACCAGCACTCATTCCTACTTAAAATAGATGTCACATAAAAAATAGTGACTCACTTTTGTTTTCATATTTCCATTACAGTTGAATTTGTAAGGCCTAAGGCAAACACACAGAGGTCATCATGGGTGACGACAGTGAGTGGATGAAGTTGCCCATCGACCAGAAGTGTGAACACAAGGTGATTACCCCTTAAACACACACACACACACACACACACACACTATAAAACAAACCTGACTTTCCTCAGTGTTGAATCCTTGCTGGATGCATTTCAGCAGCTGTGGTTTTGTTTCATAAAATGTTATCCAATAGCACACTCGGTATTCTTATTGTAAAATCATTTATAGGGCAGCTTTTATTGAACATGTTTTTTTCCCCACAAAACATCTAATATAATTTAGACTGAATTTCCAGCAGCATAGAGCTAGTCTGGAGAAGGTTTATTGGCTTCTTCCAAAAGGATAACTTAAAACCCAGTAACGCTTATGATTTATAGTTTCTAATCCCTCTTCAGAGTTTCTCTCAATTGATCGAAACCCCTTACTGACTGCTTCAATCACAATGGATTATATGCTAGGCCAATCAACAGCCTAATATAACATCCAAAGAAGGCCCATTTTTTAAAATTTGTTTCTCTACCCTGCCATTCCAACTAGAATCTGGATCACATCACCCTATCCCTTAGTTATAAACTCGAAATGACCTTGACTCCCTCTCCTCACAATGCTCACTATTCTCCTGCTTCATCCCAACCAAGGTATGGAAGGCCAGACTAAATGGCTATGAAGAAGCCCTGAAGCTCTTCCAGCGTATAGAGGACGAGAAGAGCCCAGAATGGGGCAAATACCTGGGCCTGCTTAAGAAGTTTGTGACAGACTCAAATGCTGTGGCCCAGCTCAAGGGTCTCGAGGCAGCACTTGCTTATGTTGAGAATGCTCATTTGGCTGGCAAGTAAGTATTGAACGTACATCTGTCATCTGACTACACAGACTGTACTGTGTAAAAATAAGTAATACCTAACTTGTTTTCAGTCTTCAGGCTACTTGAATATCTCCTGATGTAAACACTGTTTAAGGAATTAATTAATAGGCCTAACGTATAACCTGGGTCTACAGGTTAGGTGATTTCATAGAATTATAATACATGACTCATTGTAATTATTTGGGTGAATATAACAACAGTCTCCCAGTGAAAGCTTTCTGTTTGTGTTATAGGTACTGCTCTCTGTGTGAATATGGGCTTGTTGTGGAAAGCTCCAGTAAGCTGCAACACAGTCAGGAGAAATGTGATGCCTGTCTGATATTTATTTATGGCGTTAGTCAGTCTGACATCATAGCCGTCTATTGTGTGCAGCCTATTGGGCAAGGATTACACTATTGAATGACTGGTAGATACTGAGTTTAGCTAAAAGGTGGTATTTCCAGATGACCTCTTACACCCCCTGGACAGCTTCTGGTTATGAACAACATGGTATTATATTATACAAAAACAATCACTTGCATTCTACAATGGTATCTAATATCAAATATTGTTTCCACAAACCCTTGTTATATGATGTACACTCCACAGTATGTATCCCACCTTTTACATAATTTCAACGGCTTGTATTTGAATGGTTGGCTAAGTATTCTTCTCTGTATTGTGCTTGTGTTCCAGAACATCAGGAGAGGTGGTGTCTGGAGTGGTCAGTAAAGTGTTTAACCAGCCTAAAGCCAGGGCCAAAGAGCTGGGCTCCGACATCTGCCTCATGTACATAGAGATCGAGAGGGCTGAGGTGGTTCAGGACGAGCTCATCAAAGGCCTCGATAACAAAAACCCTAAGATTGTTGTCACCTGTATTGAAACTTTAAGGAAGGCACTTAGGTGAGTTGTTCAATTTCTTAGTTTTCTTAGAGATTTCTCCAACCAATTAATTCTCTTTTTTTACCATTGCTATTTTCATGACATACATAGGCCTAAATTCTGAAATGTAACATGATTTTTTAAATTTTATTTCCAGTGAATTTGGCTCCAAGATTATTACCCTGAAGCCAGTGGTGAAAGTTTTGCCCAAACAATTTGAGTCGAGAGAAAAGGCAGTCCGAGATGAGGCCAAACTACTCTCAGTAGAGATCTATAAATGGATCCGGGATGCTCTGCGACCTCCTCTCCAGGGCATCAACTCTGTTCAGGTGTGATGACACTTGAACACTTTCATACACATCTTCTCTGCCTTCTCAAAACGCATAGGAAAATAAGTTCAGAGGGGAGGGACGTTGGACCTTCTCCAATAATAGGATTATAGCATGGAATTGTGGAAAGACAAATTGAGATGCAGCCAGAGTTTCCGTATGCTCATGTGCAGTATGGGTCTCCCTAAATGCCGGATCAACCGATGAATGGGATGTCTAACAGTTGGGTATCTTCCTCTTTCTTCCACAGTTGAAAGAGCTGGAAGAGGAGTGGGTGAAGCTGCCAACAACGGCCCCTAAACAGAGTCGCTTCCTCCGCTCCCAGCAGGCCCTCAAGGCCAAGTTTGAACAGCAGCAGGCGGCTGGAGGAGACGAGGCAGACGGTAGGCTTTCTCCTAAATAGTTTTGATGTTCGCATTTAAGCTTTTTATTCCCCCCCCCACCTTTTCCTAGCCTGGGTGGCGGTGTGCTTGTGCTATCTTGCCCACTCTTTACGGAAATGTTGGCTAGATGGCACAGTCAGATCTGTGACTAGGCTGCTTTTTACCCCCTGCTGCTTAATTCCATTTGTGGAACAATTGTTCTTCATCAATGGCGTTTGAGAGTGAATATGTGCAATGCTTTATATCTTTGTGAAAGTGAACTTTAAATGCCCAGGTGTTGTTGACAGACAAGAAGATTGACGTATGATGGAAACTGGTCTTGAGAAAGGCCTTTTTGCTGAAGCGTCGACATCAAACCGTCTCCAATATATCCCCCTTGTCTTTTGTTCTTCTTCACTACTCTTACTAATGAGATGGGTCTAGGACTACAATATCAGATGGTCTCAGTCTGTAAACTCTTTCAGGAGATGACGATGACGAACCTGCACCTCAAGTTGATCCTTATGAGCTGCTGGAACCAGTGGAGATCCTCTCAAAACTACCTAAAGACTTCTATGACAAAATTGTAAGTTTGGGCCCCTGTGTTTTAGGAAAGGCCCTATTGGATCTTTGGATGTGATGTAATGCTGAATGTGTCTAAATTATTTTATATGATGAGTTTCACTGCAATTTTGTTTCTTGTAACAACTAACTGATTTTTTTTCTGACCATAGGAAGCCAAAAAATGGCAGGAGAGGAAAGAGGCCTTAGAAGCATTGGAGACCTTGGCTAAAAACCCTAAATTGGAGAACGGTGACTATGGGGACTTGGTCAGAGCACTAAAAAAGGTACAGTAACATGCATATCTGCTTAATGGAGATGCCAGGGATCCTGGGAAATGGAATGTGTCTCAAGGAAGTAGGTCGGTCGACAATGAGAAATCTACTGAACAACTGTCTTTTTTTCCAGGTTATTGGGAAAGATGCAAATGTTATGTTGGTGACCTTGGCAGCCAAATGTTTGGCTGGACTAGCTGCTGGGCTCCGGAAGAAGTTTGGGACATATGCAGGACATGTAAGTTAACTAGCTAGCTATCCTCATGGCAGAGGGAACGTCTCTTTATACATCTTGATTTCTGACTAAACATAAGTACTTATATGTTATGCGCAATGTTTAAGGTGGTGCCAACAATTTTAGAAAAGTTTAAAGAGAAGAAACCTCAAGTGGTCCAGGCCTTGCAAGAGGCTATTGATGCAGTCTTCCTTACTGTGAGTATACTGTTTCATCCAGTGTAGATGCATATAGATTGCATTTGGATTACTGTTAGTGTTATTTGGGTTGTTAATTCGATTAGTTCCTCAATTTCTTGATTAACCCAGAAGCCAGCCGCACCAATGTGTCGGAGGAAACACCGTACAACTGGCGACCGTGTCAGTGCATGCTCCCGGCCCGCCACATGAGTCTCTAGAGCGCAGTGGGATATCCCGGACAGCCAAACCCTTCCCTAACACAGACGATGCTGGGCCAATTATACGCAGCCTCATGGGTCTCCCGGCTGCGACACAGCTCGGGATTGAAGCCAAATCTGTAGTGACTCCGCTAGCACTGCCTTAGATTGCTGCGCCACTCGGGAGGCCCTCAATGTCTTGTTTTTGACACAATGCTATCCATGTTTTTCAGACAACTCTCCAGAATATCAGTGAGGATGTATTGGGGGTGATGGACAATAAGAACCCTTCCATCAAACAACAGGCCTCTCTGTTCCTGGCCAGAAGCTTCCGCCACTGTACCCAAGCCACATTGCCAAAGAGCATGCTCAAAGCTTTCTGCCCTGCATTTCTCAAGGTATCTGAACATTTCCTATTTCTAAGCAGGCAAGTTCAGGGCTGGTTTCCCAGACACAGATTAAGCGTTGTCCTGGACTAAAATGCATGCTTAGTCAAGACTCTAACATTGTAAATGCTTTTTAGTCTAGGACTAGCCTTTATCTGTTTCTGGGAAAATGGCCCTCTGTTCAAATTATGCTCTGTCCGCCAATTTGTGATTGAGTGTGTGGAGTAATGCTCCTACTCCTGATCTCTTGATTAACCCTCTCAGCAAGTGAATGATTCGGCCCCAGAGGTGAGAGATGCTGCGTATGAAGCTTTGGGTACAGCCATGAAGGTGGTGGGTGAGAAGGCTGTCAACCCATTCCTGGCTGATCTGGATAAACTCAAGCTTGACAAGGTGAGGCGATGACGTATTACCGCCACACCGGCGGTCACGAGTCATGAAGGCAGTCAAATTCCACGTCACTGTTTAGTCACGGTAATGATGAATTTCCAAGTAGTAATGCTGCTGATGGTCATTAGTAGCCAACCAAACTTGCTAACTGCCTGGTACTCAGCACTCTATTGTCCCTCTAATCACTCTGACATCAATGCAAATGTGTTCAAAAATCTAATCTAACACTTCATGAGAGCCCATGAGCTCATGTTGTGCAACATTTCTATAGGCTATGCAATTGTGTGAGAAAACAGGCCTTTATTAAAAAGAGGATCCCATCAGCTTTCTATAGGCTAGGAGTACTGTACTTATTTCTCAACTTTCCCAATATTAAGCACATTGCTTCTCTTTACAACAGGAGTATAACCTACCTGGCTGGCATGACAATTAACCACAGGAAAAGTGTCCTCCATTCACTATTTAAGTGCATAGATGACATGATTTTTTTTCCTGCTACCCCTGTTTGGAGACAGGACCATTGTCATGCACCCGTCTAAATCCAAACTTCAGACTTCTATGTTGATGGATTCTGGGTGCTAAACTCCTAAACTTGGGATAAGGTTAATTATCAGGTATCCTATTGAAATATTGAGTGCTATGGTTTAGAGGGTCTACACCAGAAGTTAATGGTTATCTGTAGGAGGAAGGTATATAGTGTGTGCAACTAAGCTTGGAATGTACTGAGTGCAGGGAAACCGATCACATGTGGCAGGCATTGAGAGGGGGGGCATGGATTAATGATGAAGGGGGTCTAGGTCAGGTCACGTTAAGGGAGAAATAAAAGTTTATGGCCCGTATCACCTAGTGTCCTGCCTTGCAGTAAAGATACAATGTTTGTACAGATGTGTAGGAGGAGACTCGGCCTAGGAGGAAGGGTTAAATATCAGTGCTTGTGTGAAAAGGTTTTTGTCTAATGCAGATTTATTGATCCTCTGGGAAGAATAAACTTGGTTAAGCTTTCATAGTGTCACTATGAAATTAGAACCTGACAAGATTAAATCAAGAATAGTCTGATGGGTGACAGTATTAGCCTATCACTTGTGAATTATATATTATCACTTGTGAATGATGCCCAGCATAAGAGACAATGCCCTTTTTTGCGCAACCTTTTCGAATCAGTCGCACACCTCATGTAGCTTAGTCCATAGTCCTTTAGTTGTGATTACAAACCTTATCAAAACACAAAGTGGCCAAATATAACATCTTAGAATTAAGCACATTAATCCGCTTTACAAGGAGAGCCTAACTGGCATATAAGCAGCCCATGAGTTTCAAGTTTGGGGAAGATCATTTTCCCCATAAAAATGCACCTTTTATAATAAAAGCATTACATGTATAATCGCATTTTGCAGTCACTTTTGATAATGGTGTTTTCCCGCTAATGAAACATTCACCCTTTATAGCTTCCTGCCGTGTGTGCGTTGCTGCGCTTATAATGTGATGAAATAGACTAATAGTTTAAAAAATATATATTTTACCCCCTTTTGCTATCTTGTCTCATCACTACAACTCCCGTATGGGCTCGGGAGAGACTAAGGTCGAAAGCCATGCGTCCACACAACCCAACCAAGCCGCACTGCTTCTTGACCCAATGCGCATCCAACCCGGAAGCCAGCCGCACCAATGTGTCAGAGGAAACACCGTGCACCTGGCGACCTGGTTAGCGTGCACTGCGCCCGGTCCGCCACAGGGGTCGCTAGTGCTCGATGAGACAAGGACATCCCTACCATCAAGTTTTTTTAGGGTGCATTATGGCCACACAAAGCGATGCCGTTGGGAAATTCGAGGCATTATCAAGTGCTTATCAAATTGTGAAGAGACTGATGAAGTGCGGCTTTTCAAGTCATTACAAATGTATTAAATCAAAACATATAGCCCAACATTTGTAGAACTAAAGTTAAATTACTAACTCTAAATTAAGCCTATAGGAGTACACCTTTTTTTGTTAACCGCTCAACACAGAATAGCCGCATGTGTTACTCCCTCAAATCATTTGGAGAAAATATCCTTTCTATTTTATTCAGCTTTGTTCAGTTGTATTCTTCAAATTATAAAATAATGCCACGGAATTCTAAGCAAATGTTGTCTGCTAAATGAACTAGTGTATCCCACAGCCATTTGTCATAGCCAGATCAGGACCTCACATAAGGACAACTCAAAGTATGCTATTCTGTTCTTCTGAAATAGACTACATTTTCTTCATATCATGTTTCTTTAGACCTGAAATAAATAATGGATTTGTGATGGTGTAGGCTATATTAAATGGATTTAAAATGTAGATGTTCCAATGGTCTGCATCAATGGCTTGTATGGAAGCCAGGAGATGCTAAATGTGTTTATGTCAATTACCGTGAGACCGACAGTTATTTGCTTGATAGTCACCGGCTGACAATTTTGTGACCGCCACAGCCCTAGGCAAGTCTATATAAAAGATGTATCAGTCTATCATTTTCTCTCATATATATGTATATTCCTTATCAGTATCCTTATTATTGTTATCTTGTGTTGCTTATCCTGTGAAAAACTAGTTTACCCCTTCAGACTAGTTGAGGTCCATGTAGATGAATTCTTTATTGGATAAGGGTTATATTATGAGTGAGTGAGGTTGTACCCTTTTGAAGTTTAGCCGTTAAAGAGTTGACGACAAATGGAATGACCTGACCTCCATCTCTTAATGAACAGATTAAAGAAAGTGCTGATAAAGTGGAACTGCTGGGAAAGAAAGGAGGTGGAGGGGCAGAGAAGAAGGCACCTGCTGCAAAGGTAGCACCGCCTGCAAAGGTAGCACCGCCTGCTGAGAATCCAGCTAGATCCTCTGGACCACCCAAGAAGGCCTCAGCAGCTAAGGTGTGATTGGGTGATTGATTATACAATTATAATGCATATAAAGCCACTCCGGCCTGAGACAACATTACAAAGTGAATCCCAGGCTACCAGTTTTGTTAACCAGGCTCACTACACTGCCCCTAATGAGACACAGGAACCATAGTAGTAGTAGTAGTAATAATAATGCATCTATATGGCGCCTTTCCACCTCAAGTAGGTGCTCAAAGCGCTTTGCATAGTAAAGTGGGGAAAGTGACCACTTCCACCACCAATGTGTAGCAACCAGTTGGGTGATGCACAGCAATCATTTTGTGCCGGAACGCTCACCATACATCAGCTATCATGGTGGAGAGGTGAGGAGTGATGAATGCCAATTGGGGATTCGGGCAATGATTAGGTGGCCAACTACTATTAATAAAAAGTTATATTTTTTTGTGTTTTTCATTATTTTTGCAGTCTGGTGGACCTCCTAAGAAAGGGAAATCTGCCTCTGCTCTGAGTGCCAAAGGAAAGAAAGTTCCTGAAACAAAGGAATTCATAGAGACAGAGCTATCGGTAAGTTGGCTCATAACGTTTCACGGCTGTTTCGCAGATTGTAATGTGCAGCCATTTCACCGTAGGAATACTCAGTTGTGTTTTGATGCTTTAGTGATCTGTTTCAACATGAGTGAAGCAGTCGTCTCTATGGTTGCCTCTGGCACTCTGACCCCGGTTCCTCTCTAGGTTTCTTCTTTCTAGGGAGTTTTTACTATTTTCATTAACTTGAGTGCGTTCTTCTGTCTGTGTCCTCTAGATTGAGGTGTGTGAGGAGAAGTCGGCCGCGGTGCTCCCTGCCTCCTGCATGCAGCTGCTGGACTCTGCTAACTGGAAGGAGAGACTGGCCAGCATGGAGGAGTTTCAGAAGGTAACTAGTTTTGACCTTGTATAGTTTGACTTCTTTTTTTGCTCATACAGTGCATTCAGAAAGTATTCAGACCTCTTCCCCTTTTCCACATTTTGTTACGTTACAGCCTTATTCTAAAATGGATTAAATTGATTTATTTCACCTTTATTTAACCAGGTAGGCAAGTTTAACCAGGTAGGCAAGTTAATTTACAATTGCGACCTGGCCAAGATAAAGCAAAGCAGGTCGACACATGCATCACACAGTTACACATGGAGTAAAACAAACATACAGTAGAAAAATAAGGCTATATACAATGTGAGCAAATGAGGTGAGATAAGGGAGGTAAAGGAAAAAAAGGCCATGGTGGCGAAGTAAATACAATATAGCAAGTTAAACACTGGAATGGTAGATTTGCAGTGGAAGAATGTGCAAAGTAGAAATAGAAATAATGTGGTGCAAAGGAGCAAAATAAATAAATGCAGTAGGGGAAGAGGTAGTTGTTTGCGCTAAATTATAGATGGGCTATGTACAGTAGTTACAGTAGTTATGTACAAATAGTTTTGGCTTTGTCATTATGGGGTATTGTGTGTAGATTGGGGGAACGATTTGGTCCATTTTAGAATAAGGCTGTAACGTAACAAAATGTGGATAAAGTCATACTTTCCAAATGGACTGTACCTCATAATAAGATACATTTGTGTTCTATTTAATTTGGTGCTTTTGCTCATATCATGAACATGCTCCATACAACATAATGGTATTGTCATCTGAATTCCAATGTATTTTTAGCCTCAACAACTGGCATATAAACCTTTTTTTTTAAATATATATAAATATTTTTTCTCTAGACATACTTTAAGTGGCGGCGTCATTTACTGTTATCTTATGCTATGTTCTTTCATGTGATCGTCATCAGGCTGTGGAGCAGATGGACAAGAATGAGATGCCATGTCAGGCTCTGGTCAGGATGCTGGCCAAGAAACCAGGCTGGAAAGAGACTAACTTCCAGGTACAGTATACCAACTTTAAACACTTACAGATAAAATGGAAGTATCACAAACAAGTATATATTTTAGTGGACAGTCCCTTTTTTTGGTATTGGACCTTGTTTTTGTCCAGCTCCTGTCATTATTTTGGATGCGTGTAGAAAGAAAACGTATTCACTAGATGGATCCACCCTCATGGCTCCGTCTTCATAACTGACTTTTGGCTCTTGGGTTTGTTCAGGTGATGCAGATGAAGCTCCACATTGTGGGTCTGATAGCCCAGAAGGGCTCCTTCTCCAAGACGTCTGCCTTCGTGGTGCTGGACGGCTTGGTTGATAAAATAGGAGATGTGAAGTGTGGGGGTAAAGCTAAGGAGGGCCTGACTGCTACTGCCGAGGCCTGTTCCCTCCCCTGGACTGCTGAACAGGTTTGTTGTCAGTATTTGTTTATGACACTGCTGTTCTGTTAGTCTGTTTTTGAATGAAAAGAACACGACTAAGAACACAAGTAAGATAAATATCAAAGGGGGCCCAGGACTGGTTTGGAGATTAGTATGTCATATGTCTGTTCTACAAAATATATATTTCATTTTTCTGTTAAAATGTGTGCACTGAACTTGACATGCAGGATTGTTGATGCCGTTCTGATATATATCATTAAATGGTCTATAATGGACATCACAGTGGCGCTCAACTCAGACAGCAGTGTCTAGCCTACTGTAGTTGCTGGCAAAGTCATTCAAAGCTGATACTTTAGAACATTCCAGTGCTACTATCTTTGCCATGTAACGGTGTTAATGAAACTAAATCAGACAGCCCCATAGTTGACCTATGACCTAGTCTGCTAGTTGTGGTGTGTTCTATGCAAGGTAAATATTCCTCAAGGTTCAAGTCGCGGGAGCCATAAGAGGGGAAACGTGTATTCTGACAAGCAGTCAGTGCACAACAATTCTTAATGCAATTATGAGAACACTTTTGAAAGGTTTTTGCAAATATTTTGAAAGCAGTTTTGGCTTTAGATTTTTTTTTAAAGAGGGGAGAACCCTGCTTTTCCCTAAAAGCATGATGATGTTCATTACTTTCTTACATGAAAGGGAGTTTAACTTGGCCCCAACCAATCAAACTGAGATCCTCTTAAGTTTCAGTCATGGGCCTTTTTTATTTTTTCCAACCGGTCCCTGGCCTGGTCTGTAATGATTTGACTGGGATAGGGTCCAAGGCAGACAACATGAAAGATGATTACTGGTTTATAGATATGATTCCACTTTCTCTAAGAATGTCGCCTGATGGTCCTAAGGGAACATTCTCTGTGGGACCTTTGTCTAGCTCCCTGTATGTTCCCAGGACTTCACTGAGGACCATGTCAGGACCTTTTTAGGACGTTCCCAGGACTTTCAAGGACATCGCGTAGTTGTTCACTAATGTGCTTCATCCCTCAGGTGGTCTCCATGGTTTTTGCGCAGAAGAATCCAAAAAATCAAGCTGAAACCCTCAACTGGTTGTCTAACGCCATGAAGGAATTTGGATTTACTGGGTTAGTCTTGCTTTCCATTATTGGAGGTGTATTCATCTACCAATAACAGTATCAAAGCCTTCGCTGTCCTATGATTTAGATATTTTAATTCACCAAATCATTGTGGTAACACAAGTCTGCAGGTAAAATGCTTTGTGTTATAAACATTTATGATAATGTGTATCCCCTGCAGCATCAATGTGAAGGGTTTCATCAACAACGTCAAGACGGCGTTGGGAGCGACCAACCCTGCGGTGCGGACCGCAGCCATCACCCTCCTAGGCGTCATGTACCTGTACATGGGAGCTCCTCTACGCATGTTCTTTGAGGATGAGAAACCTGCCCTGCTGAAACAGATAGACGATGAGTTTGAAAAGGTAGGACAAAACATGTGAGCAGCATGTTGAGTGAAATACATCAAATACTATATTGTTTACGTCTTTTTTTTCCTTCTTCCTAATGACTGGCCTCTCTTTGAAATTTTGGTAGCTAGAGGTTTATTTAAACTTTGATCTGTTCGGTCTACATAAGATGAATCTCTTGTGAACAGACTATTTAAACATTCTGGTACCGTCGATCTGTCATCAGGCTTTAGGCTGCATGAGATAACGAGCAGAATTCGTTCAGTGTTTGTGTTTTCGTCACTGGTTATTTTGACGAATCGGGTTTGGGCGAAGGCAGTGGTTCAACTGGGGGTGGGGATATCCAGCCTGGTTAAAAACAGCTGGAATTATCAGGGGGGTGGGGCTGTTTTATTTTGCAAGGGAGGAGACGAGTGATGTTAATCGGTTAGCTGCCGAAAATACATGCTTAATGGTCTATAGGTTATTTTCATAATTTTGTGGAATTAAATTGGTACGTATGTATTTTTGTTAGTCGTCATGCATTTCATTTATCACAGCATACAGACCCTAGTTTAAGGAGCTGAATAGCCTACCACCTGCCAGTCAGCATGAGAGTAGCTCCTTAAAAAGCCTGTAGGTTACTGGAGTGAAACCTGCTTTTATAAGCCCAGTCATTGGCAGCAAATAACAATTCTAAATGCATTTGCGTGTTTTAACTTTGGTGTCCACGATACCCCCTATTTTTTTATATATATTTTTTTGGTGATGCGCACCCATTTGCCTTAAGGGTGCATAGGCTATAGACTGCTTACTGTTGACTATCAGCACATCACCCACTTTTCAATGCGAGCTGGAGGCAGGGTAGTGTAATGCGAGCTGGACGTACTTTGAAGTAAAATAGCCTTGTGAAAATCCATCCATAGAAGCTTTCAGGCAGTTATTTTCTAAAGACTTCCTTATGCCATTAAAACCTCTTTGGGCTGGGTGGGATGCTAGAGCCCCACCTCGACAACATCTGGTGAAATTGCAGAGTGTGAAATTCAAAATACATAAATCGTAATATTAAACATTCATGAAAATACAAGTGTTGTACATCGTTTAAAAGCGCAACTTCTTGTTAATCCAACCGCTTTGTCAGATTTCAAAAAGGATTTACGGCGTAAGCATACCATGTGATTATCTGAGGACAGCGCTCTGCATATACCAGCATTAAAAACATTTTCCAAACCAGCAGAGCTGTCAAAAAATCAGAAATAGCGATAAAATAAATCACTTACCTTTTGAAGATCTTCCTCTGTTTGCAATCCCAAGGGTCCCAGCTACACAACAAATGGTCGTTTTGTTCGATGAAGTCCTTTTATATCCCAAAAAAGTCAGTTTAGTTGGCGCGTTTGATTCAGTGTTCCACTCGTTCAACATGTTCCACTCGTTCGACAAAGGAATCCCAAAAGTTACCGGTAAACTTCGTCCAAACAAGTCAAACAACGTTTCTAATCAATCCTCAGGTACCCTAATATGTAAATAAACAATACAATTTAAAACTGAATGTAGTATGCTCAATACCGGTGGTAAATAACGAAGTGCGTGCCCTCATCCACGCACGCCACAAGACTACAGTCCAAATGAGAGCCATCTTGAAAAACTACAACTACTAATTTTTCAAAAAACAAGCCTGAAACCCTTTCTAAAGACTGTTGACATCTAGTGGAAGCCATAGGAACTGCAATAGACAAGCAATTGGGAAAAAACAAGAAATCTGGGTTTTCGCCTGCCATATCAGTTCTGTTATACTCACAGACATTATTTTAACAGTTTTAGAAACTTCAGAGTTTTCTATCCAATGCTACCAATTATATTCCTATCCCAGCTTCTGGCCCTGAGTAACAGGCAGTTCACTTTGGGCATGTCAGTCATCCGAACTTCTGAATACTGCCCCCTAGCCTTAAGTTTTTAACCAGCATTTCTCTCCTGTTCTATTGGATTTCATATTCACTTACTTTTGTTGTCCAGAAGCCAAAGGCACAATCCTAGTCATATTAGCAACCCATTATACTAGTTGCTATTAGATTCCCCCTTTTCTACGTTTCTAATGGAGATTTCCGTCTCTCACATGAAACTGCTCGCCGTTAGGTGTGTAATTTAGAACTGTGTTTTCCGTGAAATAACTGTTTTCTGTGAATTCTATTCATTAGCTGCTTCATTACAGCAGTTGCTTGTTCATTAATAGGCTATAGCTTTTTTGACTGTAAGACGATAGACTTGCTATTCATGAAAAATATCCAGTCCTTGTATGCTTGTATGTATCAGGGAGGAAGAAGCGAAGCGAGAGGTTTCATTCTTGCCAAAGTGCGATTTCTATGTCACCTGCCATCCCGCCTTGCCATTGTTAGGGTGGAAACATAAACATCTTGTGTTTGCAGATCTCTGATAGTATTTTCTGTTGGTCACGTCATTTGACTTATTTTTTAAAAATTTAACCGTTTGTTGAGGGTCAGTTAGTCGGCAGCAAAATTGACTGAAATTTGCACCCCTAGTGGAGACTTCGCAAGACCAGAAATCAACATTTCTAATCCCCCCCCAAACCTAATTGAGGATCGGACCAAATTACGCAATATTTTCTTTATGGTTTAACTGAGATTAACATAAGATTTATGTCAGGAAGGCATATAAGATATGTTTATATGCACAGGTATATATTTTCCAATGTGACTGAGATTGCTGCTTTTGCCTCTTCAGATGCAAGGCCAGTCTCCTCCGGCTGCGTTCAGAGGAACCAAGAAAGGAGGAGCAGAGGAGGACGGTGAGGAGGCAGACGAACAAGAGGAGGATGGAGGAGGAGCACCTGACATCATGGATCTGTTACCTAGATCTGACGTCAGGTTTGAATTCACACACTACCTCACCGCTCCTTCTCAGCACTGTTCCACATTTTCAACAAGTATGGTGGTCCTGCTTGGATTGGTTTGGCTCATCTGGCTCAGTGTGAAAAGCCCTATAGTACTTGGACTATTTTGGTTTTGATGTTAAATGGTTTAGCCATTTCACCTTATGAATCTATTTTCTTCATCTCCTGTCAGTGATAAGATCACACAAGACATGGTGGATAAGATGGCTGATAAGAACTGGAAGATCCGTAAGGAAGGTCTGGATGAGGTGGCAGCGGTCATCTCTGAGGCCAAGTTCATCCAGCCCAGTATAGGAGAGCTGCCCATGGCACTGAAGGGCCGACTCAACGACTCCAACAAGATCCTGGTAAGAAATGGACTCTGCTCTGACAGATACCATGACATAAAAAAATATATACCTTTTAGAGATCCTAAGCGATCTGTTTTTCTCCAGGATATTGGGAGTATCAGTGCAAACATCATTTATAGATGTCTTGCCATATTGTAGGTATTTCTGACACTGAATTATGTCTCTCCCCAGTGCCAGCAAACCCTGACTATTCTTCAACAAATAGCCGTAGCGATGGGCCCAGCTCTGAAACAACATGTTAAGAGCCTGGGCATGCCCATCATCACTGTACTGGGAGACAGTAAGGTAAAGACTATCATACTCTAAAATACCTGCACAAAGGCATAGGTAGACATTAGGATTAATGTGATAGAGAGTATTATACTGTATTATATAGTGCATACATATTACACACATAATAATCTCATACCATTGATAGACTAGTGTAGAGTTGTCAGAATCACTTGTCGCACTCTGTATTGGATTGAGGGAATAATGGTGATGGCGCTCTGTGTCCCCTCCTCCCCTGTAGACCAATGTGCGTGCTGCTGCCATGACAACCCTGCAGGCCTGGGTAGAACAGACCGGCATGAAGGACTGGCTGGAGGGAGAGGACCTTTCTGAAGAGCTCAAGAGGGAGAACCCTTTCCTCAGGCAGGAGGTACAAACACAGCCCTTCAGGTCAACTCTTAGAATCTCTGTTAAAGCCTACCTCTTGTAGCTGGCGTAATGTGTACTGACAATGTGGTTAGATGGCTGTGTCATGGGTATTGTGTGGATTCATTGGGGGCATTTGGACTGTTAAAAGAAGGGGAAACATAATAACTCCAACCATGTTTGAGAAAAACCCATGTAACCCCCCTCTCCCCAGGTGCTGGGCTGGCTGGCAGAGAAGCTCCCCACCATGCGTACGGTGCCCTCCGACCTGATGCTGTGTGTGCCCTACCTGTTCATTTGTCTGGAGGACCGCAACGGAGATGTGAGGAAGAAGGCCCAGGACGCCCTGCCCACCTTCATGATGCACCTGGGCTATGAGAAGATGTTGAAGGCCACTGGCAAACTGAAGGTATATTATGCCATGGAGGAGATGACTTAGACACGTTAACTCAAGGTGGGTTATGGATGGAAGAGATGACTAGGGCAGGCTAAATTAAAGATAACTTGGCTAAAATATATCTACCAGAGATGGGTGAGGTGCAAGTTCATTGGATAGCTTTTGAAAACAGTTGAATTACAGTAGATGGTAGAGCATAATTTGAATTACTAATACATAGAGGAAAACCGAGCTGAATTCAGTCTGGATTCATAGAGGAAACCGAGCTGAATTCAGTCTGGATTTTGAGGCTAGAGTACATTGTCTTAGTTCACATAGTGCAGTGGTTCATGGCAACACTCGCGTTAGAATGACACCATCTGTGTGAACACAATGGGCTGGGGTATTGTTATTGGGTAGGGACTCGGAACACAATGGGCTTGGGTATTGTTATTGGGTAGGGACTCGGAACACAATGGGCTGGGGTATTGTTATTGGGTAGGGACTCGGAACACAATGGGCTGGGGTATTGTTATTGGGTAGGGACTCGAACACAATGGGCTGGGGTATTGTTATTGGGTAGGGACTCGAACACAATGGGCTGGGGTATTGTTATTGGGTAGGGACTCGAACACAATGGGCTGGGGTATTGTTATTGGGTAGGGACTCGAACACAATGGGCTGGGGTATTGTTATTGGGTAGGGACTCGAACACAATGGGCTGGGGTATTGTTATTGGGTAGGGACTCGGAACACAATGGGCTGGGGTATTGTTATTGGGTAGGGACTCGGAACACAATGGGCTGGGGTATTGTTGTTCTGTCATCTGACTCTGTGTGTCCATGTCTTCCTCTCCCTGCAGCCGGCCTCCAAGGAGCCAGTGTCTGCCCTGCTGGAGAAGGCCCGGGCAGTGATGCCAGCCAAGCCTGCTCCACCACCTGGCAAAGCTGGCGCAGCCAAGTCTAGCAGTGGCGGCGCCCCCGCTTCAAAGTCAGGTTGGCTTGCCTCTCCGTTACTGTCTGAATGATGGATGAGAGTTCATCCCCAATTGCACCCTATTAAGTGCACTACTTTTGACCAGGGTCCATAGAGCTCTGATCAAAAGTAGTGCACTGTGTAGAGAATAAGGTGTCACTTGCGACACAATGTCAACCACCAGTACATTTCTTATCATGTGCTACACCAACTAAGTAATGTCAGCCGGGGGGGGTGTCAATCTTTCCAATGTTCTAATCTTGAGTAATAATCCAATCAAATAGTATTTGTAACATGCGTGAGGACTATACCGTGAAATGCTTACTTACGAGCCCTTTCCCAACAATGCAGAATTAAAAATTAAGAAAATAAACATTTTTGGCAAATAAGAAGGAAAAAAGGAAATGGTCACGCAATAAAATAATAAAGCTATATACAAGGAGTACTGAGTCAATGTGCAGGGTTACGAGGTAATTGAGGTAACATGTAGGTAGGGGTAAAAGTGACTAGGCAATCAGGGTAGATAAACAGAGTAGCAGTGTATGTGTGTGTGTACTACCGTTCAAAAGTTTGGGGTCACTTAGAAATTTCCTTGTTTTGAAAGAAAAGCACAAAAAAATGTCCATTTAAAATAACATCAAATTGATCAGAAATACCGTGTAGACCTTGTTAATGTTGTAAATGACTATTTTAGCTGGAAGCGGCTGATTTTTAATGGAATATCTACATAGGCGTGCAGAGGCCATTATCAGCAACCATCCCACCTGTGATCCAATGGCACGTTGTGTTAGCTAATCCAAGTTTATCATTTTAAAAGGCTAATTGATCATTAGAAAATCCTTTTGCAATTATGTTAGCACAGCTGAAAACTGTTGTGCTGACTGATTTAAAGAAGCAATAAATCTGTTCTTTAGACTAGTTGAGTATCTGGAGCATCAGCATTTGTGGGTTCGATTACAGGCTCAAAATGGCCAGAAACAAATAACTTTCTTCTGAAACTCGTCAGTCTATTCTTGTTCTGAGAAATGAAGGCTATTCCATGTGAGAAATTGCCAAGAAACTGAATACAACGCTGTGTACTACTCCCTTCACAGAACAGCGCAAACTGGCTAACCAGAATAGAAAGAGTGGGAGGCCCCGGTGCACAACTGAGTAAGAGGACAAGTGCATTAGTGTCTAGTTTGAGAAACGGGCGCCTCACAAGTCCTCAATTGGCAGCTTCATTAAATAGTACCTGCAAAACATCAGTCTCAACAGTGAAGAGGCGACTGGGATGCTGGCCTTCTAGGCAGAGTTGCTAAGATAAAAGCCACATCTCAGACTGGCCAATAAAAATAAAAGATTAAGATGGGCAAAAGAACACAGACACTGGACAGAGGAACTCTGCCTAGAAGGCCAACATCCCGGAGTCGCCTCTTCACTGTTGACGTTGATACCGGTGTTTTGGGGGTACTATTTAATGAAGCTACAAGTTGAGGACTTGTGAGGCTGTGCTAACATAATTGCAAAAGGGTTTTCTAATGATTAATTAACCTTTTTTTAAATGATAAACTTGGATTAATTAACACAAAGTGCCATTGGAACATAGGAGTGATGGTTGCTGATAATGGGCCTCTGTACACCTATGTAGATATTCCATTAAAGAAAAAGTTTAATCTGCCAGCTATGATAGTCATTTAGTACTTTAACAATGTCTATACTGTATTTCTGATCAATTTAATGTTATTTTAATCAACAAAAAAATGTGCTTTTCTTTCAAAAACAAGGACATTTTGAACGAATGTGTGCGTGTTATAGTGTGTGTTAGAGTCCAGTGAGTGTGCATAGAGCCAGTGCCAAAAAAAAGGTGGGGTGGAGAAGCAATGCAAATACCTGGGTGGCCATTTGATCAACTTTTCAACAGTCTTATGGCTTGGGAGTGGAAGCTGTTCAGGAGCTTTTTAGTCCCAGACTTGGCGCTCCTGTACAGCTTCCGTGCTGTGGCAGAGAGGACAGTGTATGACTTGGGTGGCTGTAGTCGTTGACAATTTCTTGGGGCTTTCCTCTGACACCGCCTAGCTCCCTTGGACTCATAACCTGTCTTGTAAGATGTCTGTTTTATTTATGTATATATATTAGTGTGGAGAGAGAGAACTTCCTGAACACTGTTGTTTTTTGTGCAGGTCCGTCTAAACCTAAACCTGTCATTGATGACTATGATGATGACGATCCTGAGCCTGAGACTAAGTCTAAGAAAGTAGTCAAGCCTGGAGCAGCCAAAAAGGTGTGCGTTTATTCAGCTTTTCTTTTGTATTAAATGTATTTGACAGGGACCATGTAGTTACATTTGATGCATTGTTCCACATATAGTTGGACTGATAATGTTCATCTCCAGTCCCTGGGAATTTTACTTGCCAATGTCATGAAAATATCATTTCAGTCCCGTCTCATTTCAGTCCCTTCTCATTTCAGTCCCGTCTCTTTCAGCTCTCGGGAAACCAAACTCCTACAATGTGCCAGCTTTTCTCTCTGTGAAGTTGATATTTCATTTTGCATTTAATAGAACGGCCCCCAGGAATCTGTTACGAGCTCGTATAAAGATAGAGTCAGTAGTCCTAAAAGACTTACAAAGGGGAAGCCTAGCAGCCAGCAGGTACATGTTCGGATTCAAGCACCTCTGTGCTACTAATGTGTGACTCAGGAATGACTAACTGGGTGGAGCCTTGCGTCGGGTGTTGAGGCACTGCGCTCTGTCCAAGGCGTTGCACAATATCTAAGACTTTTAAATCTAGCTTTATATTCATCTTCGTATTTTTGGTGAAAAATATAGTTAATGTGTAGCGCTTTTTCATTTACAGGCTGAAATCACAAAGCTCTTTACATTATAAAGAGGATGGTGTTGTCTTAACCTTTGTCTTTGTCTGACCACGCTATACATGAGTTTTACAGCTTTTATATATAGCTTTACATGTTGTAGTAATGTTTCTGTCTTTTAAACCTCTACCACATATTCTGAGCACAACCCATTAGCTTTTATCTACCTTTGGATCTTGTAATGATGATATTTCTGTGCTTTGTCTTGTAAACCTCTCCATCTCTCTCCCCCGTCCCGTCTTCAGGGTGTGCTTGGGAAGAAGGCCCCGGTCACGAAGGTAAAGGATGAGGAGGACCGGTCTGGTGTTATCTTCATCCTGGTCCCCAATGGCAAGGAGCAGAGGATAAAGGAAGAGAAAGGGCTGAAGGCAAGTCACCTTTGACCTTTTCACTTTTGATAAAAGGAGTGTGGGAGGTGTCTCTTTGTAATTACTTGAAAAAGATATGTACATCTCAATGTGACTGGTTAAATAAAGAGTATATAAAACATCTAAATAAATTGTGCAGTGGAGATGGAAGCTAGAGGTTGCTATAAAGGACAGTCATGTTTCATCTGCTACCTGACAGTGTTTTCTGGATGCCCAGGATAAGACTGTTTTCTGAGCAAGACATTTTAATTCTTTATTTAAGCTTGAAGTCCCATTGAGAGCCAAGTCTCTTTTGCAAGGGAGCCCTGCAAAAGTGTATAGGAAAATATTGTTTTATTTTATCCTTTTATTTAACCCAGCAAATAATTTAACATTCTTATTTACTTTGAAAACATTTTCTTGCTGAACAAGAAATAACTTGTAATGTGAATAAGAATGCTGATTTTATAGTTCTTGACTAATGATAATCATCTAACTTGTGATGCAGGTGTTGAAGTGGAACTTCCAGACCCCGCGAGATGAGTACGTGGATCAGCTAAAGACTCAGATGTCCACCTGCTTCGCCAGATGGCTCCAGGACGAGCTCTTCCATGCTTCTGACTTCCAACGCCAGGTCAAGGCTATCGGGGTCATGGGAGAGGTGAGAACCTGTCGGAGGCAGTGAAACGCACTAATGATTAGACGGAGCCCTTGATTGAGTGTTTTCTTTTTTTCTTGAACCTTTTATTTATACAGGTGTGTGTTACTGAGATGAAATCTCTTTAGCAATAGGGACCTGCACTCTGTACATACTTTTGTTTGTTTGAGTCTGAAGAGTGAAAAGGCTTCAAAAATCAAATCTTGTTTTTTAGTTTATCTTAGACCAAAACCATTAGTGTTTCTTAGAAACCTAAGGGAGTTGCTTGTTTACTTGACTGACTACAATCTTATGTTTCCACTCTGTAGCGAATGGAGGATGAGCTTGAGGGCACAGTCAGCTGCTTGGACCTGATCCTGAAGTGGTTCACGCTGCGTTTCTTTGAGACCAACAGCACTGTGCTGATGAAGGTGCTGGAGTACCTCAAGCAGCTCTTCCCCACACTGAGCAGAGAGAACTA
Source organism: Oncorhynchus tshawytscha (assembly GCF_018296145.1). Lineage (NCBI taxonomy): Eukaryota > Metazoa > Chordata > Actinopteri > Salmoniformes > Salmonidae > Oncorhynchus > Oncorhynchus tshawytscha. The sequence continues at coordinate 47,643,965 of NC_056447.1, read as the reverse complement.
CCACCTCAATGAATACGAGGCCTCCTCCTTCATTCCCTACCTCATCCTCAAAGTAAGTCATTCCCCTACCTCAGTGGTCACCAACTGGTCGATCTCCAAGGCATTCGTAGTCGATCACCAAACATTTATGTAAAAAAAATAAAAATAATTAAACGATAAAGCCTTGCGTTCCTTTTTGGGGGGGGTTGCGCGGTTGGTGCACTTGATTCAGCAGCCCTAGTGCCTGGAAAGAAAGGTATTCCCATTATGAACCATTTCATGTGCCTGAAAGTAGAACTCTGCAAACCCGGCAGGCCTAGGAAGCAAATCAAGTGCTCAGATCACCGTGTCTGTACAGTTTCCTCAAGCCGTAGGCTATGAAAGAAGCCTCGAACACACAGCCGTTGATACTGTGAGTTTTCTAAACTTTTAAAACCATGACTAGCGACTCAATGAATACAGAAAATAGCTACTGTTTTTATGAGTAAGTTCATGTTTAAGTTGTTATTCAGCATTGTCAACACATAACATGTGCATTCTCCCTACTTCCACTTGCGCTAAAACCAGCAGTGCAGCTGTAAAGTATGAGTATAGGAAAGTGTTCCCATAAGTTTGCATTGTTATTATTAGCAGCTTGTTTCTTTTTTAATATCAAGGAATATTTCACTTTCTCTGGTCATAGGAGTAACTTTGTAAGTTGGTGCATGAGGCAGAAATAATGCAGTGCGACTTCAGTTTCGTCTTCAGCTGGAAGACTGTGTCCCCTTTTCTCAGCGGAGGGAGGGCGAGAGATGGTGAGAGACAGCCTCACCTCTGCTCCCTCCCCTCAGACTGACCATCAGATGCAGGCCATCAGTCCAGTAAAATGAAAAAAAGCTCATTATTATGCTCTCTCTGCTGTGCCTCAAAAGTAATACAACACATGTTACCAGTGTGATCATATACCAACAATTTTGAAATATAATTTCATAATGGTCTGTGAAGAACAATGACTGGGTAATTCAAGCATAGCCAATATGCAGTGATAATGTATTGGGCCTATAGCTTACTGTACAAACCTCATTGCTACAGAACTGTTAGGTTAATGTAGAATAAGCTTATGTTTTTAATAGGTTAATGGCTTAAGTTTTTAAGCCATATTTTCCCCCCAAAAAATAATAGTAATAAATCTGAGAGGTAGATCTTTGCTGGCTTTTGGACTCCGTGATCTTGACCCAAAAGGTTGGTGACCATACCCCTACCTCGTCCTCCAAGTAGGAAATTCCCTACCTCGTCCTCCAAGTAGGGTGTCCTCCAAGTAGGGTGTCCTCCAAGTAGGGTATCCCCCAAGTAGGGTATCCCCCTACCTCGTCCTCCAAGTAGGGCGTCCCCCTACCTCGTCCTCCAAGTAGGGCGTCCCCCTATGAATTGTGCCGTAAAAATTGGTTTCATGTATGATTTTGGGTGGCAGGTAGCCTAGTGGTTAGAGCTAATGGCCAGTAACCGAAAGGTTGCTAGATCGAATCCCCGAGCTGACAAGGTAAAAATCTGTAGTTCTGCCCCTGAAGAAGGCAGTTAAGTTAACACACTGTTCCTCGATTAGGCCATCATTGTAAATAAGAATTTGTTCTTAACGGACTTGCCTAGTTAAATAAAGGTTAAATAAAATAAAAAACAAGTCTTAAACTTCTTAGGGCTCAAATCACTTTAACGGGATCGATTTGACAACAGCCAGTGAAAGTGCAGGGCGCCAAATTCAAACAAATCTCCTAATTAAAATTCCTCAAACATACAAGTATTATACACCATTTTAAAGATAAACTTGTTGTTAATCCCACCACAGTGTCCGATTTCAAAAAGGCTTTACGACGAAAGCATACCATGCGATTATGTTAGGTCAGCGCCTAGTCACAAAAAAACACAATTTTCCAGCCGAAGAGAGGAGTCACAAAAAGCAGAAATGGAGATAAAATTAATCACTAACCTTTGATCTTCATCAGATGGCACTCAGGACTTCATGTTACACAATACATGTATGGTTTGTTCGATAAAGCTTATATTTATATCCAAAAATCTCAGTTAACGCGCCAATGTAATGTTCAGTAATGTTTTGCCTCAAACTTCCTGTGATTTTGCAGAGAGCCACATCAATTTACAGAAATACTCATCATAAATGTTGATGAAAATACAAGTGTTATACACGGTTTTAAAGATAAACTTCTCCTTAATGCAACCGCTATCAGATTTCAAAAAAGCTTTACGCTGAAAGCACACCATGCGATAATCTGAGTACAGCGCTCAGCAACCAAAACAAGCCATACAGATACCCGCCATGTTGTCAACAAAAGTCAGAAATAGCATTATAAATATTTAACTTACCTTTGATCTTCATTGGAATGCACTCCCAGGAATCCCAGTGCCACAATAAATGTTAATTTTGTTTGATAAAGTCCACTTATGTCCAAATACCTCCTTTTTGTTCACACGTTTAGTTCACTAATCCAAATGCACAAACCGCAGGCACTAAGTCCAGACAAAGTCAAAGTTCCATTACAGTTCATAGAAACATGTCAAACGATGTGTATATAATCAATCTTTAGGATGTTTTTATCATGAATCTTCAATAATATTCCAACCGGACAATTCCTTTCAGAAAGGAAAGGGAACGGAGCTCGTGCTTACGGCCGCGCGCGTGACGAAACTAAAGGCTTTCAGCCAGACCACTGGTTAAAACGGCTCTTATTCGCTCCCCTTTCACAGTAGAGGCCTGAAACAACGTTCTAAAGACGGTTGACATCTAGTGGAAGCCTTAGGAAGTGCAATCTGACCCCATTTACACTGGATATTGGATAGGCAATCACTTGAAAAACTACAAACCTCACATTTCCCACTTCCTGGTTGGATTTTTCTCAGGTTTTTGCCTGCCATATGAGTTCTGTTATACTCACAGACATTATTTTAACAGTTTTGGAAAATTTAAGAGTTCTCTATCCAAATCTACTAATTATATGCATATTCTAGCTTCTGGGCCTGAATAACAGGCAGTTTAATTTGGGCACGCTGTTCATCCGGATGTGAAAATACTGCCCCCTTGCATAAGAGGTTAACAAAAAAGGAAAGGTTTAGTTAAATATTTGATACACGGTGAAGCTGCAAATGCTAATATGACTATTGACTAGCCATCTGTAACCCTTTTTCACCTGACAGGTTGGCGAGTCGAAGGATGTGGTGCGTAAAGATGTGCGTGCCATCCTCACCATGCTGTGTAAGGTCTACCCTGCCAGCAAAGTCTTCCCATTCCTCATGGACGGGACCAAGTCCAAGAACTCCAAACAGAGAGCTGGTAAGAAAGAGATTTTTAGTTGTGACTGAGGTTGACCAAGGCTATAAGGACTAAAACAGGTTATAGAATTCATTACAGTAAGTGATTGTGTCAGAAATGTTGTAATTCATTGTAAGAACGTTCAGGTTCTTAACCTCTCTAGGGTACATCTGGCCAACATCCAGTGAGATTGCAGAGCGCCAAATTCAATTACAGAAATGCTCATTATAAAAATTCAGAAAACAAAACATATTTTACATAGTTTAAAAATTTTAAAAATTAACCTTTTATTTAACTTGGCAAGTCAGTTAAGAACAAATTCTTATTTTCAATGACGGCCTAGGAACAGTGGGTTAACTGCCTGTTCAGGGGCAGAACAACAGATTTGTACCTTGTCAGCTCGGGGATTTGAACTTGCAACCTTTCGGTTACTAGTCCAACACTAACCACTAGGCTACCCTGATTAGCTTCTTGTTAAACCAACCACTGTCATATTTATAAAAATGCTTTTCGGCGAAAGCATACCTAACTCAGAACATACCTAGCCCAGAACATAGCCCAGTTGACAAATTATTACAAACGGTAACCAGCCAAGCAGAAGCGTTACAAAACTCAGAAATAGAGATAAAATTAATCCCTTACCTTTGATCTTCATATGGTGGCAATCAGAAGACATTCATTTTCTCAATAAATGTTCCTTTTGTTCGATGAAGTCTCTTTATATCCAAAAACCTCCGTTTTGTTAGCGCGTTTTCTTCAGTAATCCACAGGCTCAAACGCAGTCAAAACAATCAGACAAAAAATCCAAATTGTATCCGTAAAGTTCATAGAAACATGTCAAACGATGTTAATATTCAATCCTCAGGTTGTTGTTTAGCCTAAATTATCTATAATATTTCAACCGGACAACAACGTTGTCAATATAAAAGGTAAACAAGAAATGCGCATGAAAAAGCTCTGCGACACGGTAGGGTCCACTCGTTCAGTCTGGTCTTACTCTCTCATTTATAAGAATACAAGCCTGAAACGATTTCTAAAGACTGATATCTAGTGGAAGGCATAGGAACTGCAAATGGAGTCCTAAGTCAATGGATTCTGTAATGGCATTGAATAGAAAACTACAAAACCAACAAACAAAAAATATTTCCTGAATGGATTTTTCTCAGGTTTTCACCTGCTAAATCAGTTCTGTTATACTCACAGACACTATTTTAACCGTTTTGGAAACTTTTGTGTTTTCTATCCAAATCTACCAGTTATATGCATATCATATCTTCTGGGCCCGAGTAGCAGGCCGTTTAATTTGGGCATGCTTTTCATCCAAAATTCTGAATGCTGCCCCCTACCCTAGAGAAGTTAATAAACACTCTATGGGTCTAGTTTCCCAGACACAGATTATGCTTAGTCCTGAATTTTTTATTTCACCTTTATTTAACCAGGTAGGCTAGTTGAGAACAAGTTCTCATTTGCAACTGCGACCTGGCCAAGATAAAGCATAGCAGTGTGAACAGACAACACAGAGTTACACATGGAGTAAACAATTAACAAGTCAATAACACAGTAGAAAAAAAGAAAAAGGAGTCTATATACATTGTGCAAAAGGCATGAGGAGGTAGGCGAATAATTACAATTTTGCAGATTAACATTGGAGTGATAAATGATCAGATGGTCATGTACAGGTAGAGATATTGGTGTGCAAAAGAGCAGAAAAGTAAATAAAAACAGTATGGGGATGAGGTAGGTAAAAATGGGTGGGCTATTTACCGATAGACTATGTACAGCTGCAGCGATCGGTTAGCTGCTCAGATAGCAGATGTTTGAAGTTGGTGAGGGAGATAAAAGTCTCCAACTTCAGCGATTTTATTTATTTATTTATTTTTACTTTTTTGCAATTCGTTCCAGTCACAGGCAGCAGAGAACTGGAACGAAAGGCGGCCAAATGAGGTGTTGGCTTTAGGGATGATCAGTGAGATACACCTGCTGGAACGCGTGCTACGGGTGGGTGTTGCCATCGTGACCAGTGAACTGAGATAAGGCGGAGCTTTACCTAGCATGGACTTGTAGATGACCTAGACCCAGTGGGTCTGGCGACGAATATGTAGCGAGGGCCAGCCGACTAGAGCATACAGGTCGCAGTGATGGGTGGTATAAGGTGCTTTAGTGACAAAACGGATGGCACTGTGATAAACTGCATCCAGTTTGCTGAGTAGAGTGTTGGAAGCTATTTTGTAGATGACATCGCCGAAGTCGAGGATCGGTAGGATAGTCAGTTTTACTAGGGTAAGTTTGGCGGCGTGAGTGAAGGAGGCTTTGTTGCGGAATAGAAAGCCGACTATAGATTTGATTTTCGATTGGAGATGTTTGATATGAGTCTGGAAGGAGAGTTTACAGTCTAGCCAGACACCTAGGTACTTATAGATGTCCACATATTCAAGGTTGGAACCGTCCAGGGTGGTGATGCTAGTCAGGCGTGCGGGTGCAGGCAGCGAACGGTTGAAAAGCATGCATTTGGTTTTACTAGCGTTTAAGAGCAGTTGGAGGCCACGGAAGGAGTGTTGTATGGCATTGAAGCTCGTTTTTGAGGTTAGATAGCACAGTGTCCAAGGACGGGCCGGAAGTATATAGAATGGTGTCGTCTGCGTAGAGGTGGATCAGGGAATTGCCCGCAGCAAGAGCAACATCATTGATATATACAGAGAAAAGAGTCGGCCCGAGAATTGAACCCTGTGGCACCCCCATAGACTTCCAGAGGACCGGACAGCATGCCCTCTGATTTCACACACTGAACTCTGTCTGCAAAGTAGTTGGTGAACCAGGCACGGCAGTCATCAGAAAAACCGAGGCTACTGAGTCTGCCGATAAGAATATGGTGATTGACAGAGTCGAAAGCCTTGACAAGGTCGATGAAGACGGCTGCACAGTACTGTCTTTTATCGATGGCGATTATGATATCGTTTAGTACCTTGAGCGTGGCTGAGGTGCACCCGTGACTGGCTCGGAAACCAGATTGCACAGTGGAGAAGGTACGGTGGGATTCGAGATGGTCAGTGACCTGTTTGTTGACTTGGCTTTCAAAGACCTTAGATGGGCAGGGCAGGATGGATATAGGTCTGTAACAGTTTGGGTCCAGGGTGTCTCCCCCTTTGAAGAGGGGGATGACTGCGGCAGCTTTCCAATCCTTGGGGATCTCAGACGATATGAAAGAGCGGTTGAACAGGCTGGTAATAGGGGTTGCGACAATGGCGGCGGATAGTTTCAGAAATAGAGGGTCCAGATTGTCAAGCCCAGCTGATTTGTACGGGTCCAGGTTTTGCAGCTCTTTCAGAACATCTGCTATCTGGATTTGGGTAAAGGAGAACCTGGAGAGACTTGGGCGTGTAGCTGCGGGGGGGGCGGAGCTGTTGGCCGAGGTTGGAGTAGCCAGGCAAGGCATGGCCAGCCGTTGAGAAATGCTTGTTGAAGTTTTCAATAATCATGGATTTATCGGTGGTGACCGTGTTACCTAGCCTCAGTGCAGTGGGCAGCTGGGAGGAGGTGCTCTTGTTCTCCATGGACTTCACAGTGTCCCAGAACTTTTGGGAGTTGGAGCTACAGGATGCAAATTTCTGCCTGAAGAAGCTGGCCTTAGCTTTCCTGACTGACTGCGTGTATTGGTTCCTGACTTCCCTGAACAGTTGCATATCGCGGGGACTATTCGATGCTATTGCAGTCCGCCACAGGATGTTTTTGTGCTGGTCGAGGGCAGTCAGGTCTGGAGTGAACCATGGGCTATATCTGTTCTTAGTTCTGCATTTTTTGAACGGAGCATGCTTACCTAAAATGGTGAGGAAGTTACTTTTAAAGAATGACCAGGCCTCCTCAACTGGTCGATTAGAAAGGCCTGCTCACAGAAGTGTTTTAGGGAGCGTTTGACAGTGATGAGGGGTGGTCGTTTGACTGTGGCTCCGTAGCGGATACAGGCAATGAGGCAGTGATTGCTGAGATCCTGGTTGAAGACAGCAGAGGTGTATTTGGAGGGCCAGTTGGTCAGGATGATGTCTATGAGGGTGCCCTTGTTTACAGATTTAGGGTTGTACCTGGTGGGTTCCTTGATGATTTGTGTGAGATTGAGGGCATCTAGCTTAGATTGTAGGACTGCCAGGGTGTTAAGCATATCCCAGTTTAGGTCACCTAACAGAACAAACTCTGAAGCTAGATGGGGGGCGATCAATTCACAAATGGTGTCCAGGGCACAGCTGGGAGCTGAGGGGGGTTGGTAGCAGGCAGCAACAGTGAGGGATTTCTGGAGAGAGTAATTTTTAAAATTAGTAGTTCGACCTGGAAAGTATGACATTACTTTGCAGGCTATCTCTGCAGTAGACTGCAACTCCTCCCCCTTTGGCAGTTCTATCTTGACGGAAAATGTTATAGTTGGGTATGGAAATCTCAGAATTTTTGGTGGCCTTCCTGAGCCAGGATTCAGACACGGCAAGGACATCAGGGTTAGCAGTGTGTGCTAAAGCAGTGGGTAAAACAAACTTAGGGAGGAGGCTTCTGATGTTGACATGCATGAAACCAAGGCTTTTTCGATCACAGAAGTCAACAAATAAGGGTGCCTGGGGACATGCAAGGCCTGGGTTTACCTCCACATCAACCGCGGAACAGAGGAGGAGTAGTATGAGGGTGCGGCTAAAGGCTATCAAAACTGGTCGCCTAGAGCGTTGGGGACAGAGAATAAAAGGAGCAGATTTCTGGGCATGGTAGAATATATTCAGGGCATAATGCGCAGACAGGGGTATGGTGGGGTGCGGGTACAGCGGAGGTAAGCCCAGGCACTGGGTGAGGATGAGAGAGGTTGTATCTCTGGACATGCTGGTTGTAATGGGTGAGGTCACCGCATGTGTGGGAGGTGGGACAAAGGACGTATCAGGGGTATGAAGAGTGGAACTAGGGGCTCCATTGTAAACTAAAACAATGATAACTAACCTGAACAACAGTATACAAGGCATATTGACATTTGAGAGAGACATACAGCGAGGCATACAGTAATCACAAGTGTTGAATTGGGAGAGCTAGCTAAAACAGTAGGTGAGACAACAACAGCTAATCAGCTAGCACAACAACAGCAGGTAAAATGGCGTTGACTAGGCAGGGAGGGTCGGATTAACTACACACAGAGCCTGAGTGCGGCTGGGGCCGACAGATAAAACATAAACAAGCAGAATGGAGTACCGTGATTAATGGACAGTCCAGCATGCATCAGCTATGTAGCCAAGTGATCAGTGTCCAGGGGGCAGCGGTGGATGGGGCAGGGAAGCTAGACTGGCGAGTATTATCCAGGTTAAAAGCCGCTAGTAGTGGCTAACAATGACTAAATAGCTTGTAGCTAGTTAGCTGGTTAGCTTCTGGAGGTTCTTGAATGTGTTTTAAAAATAATAGCTATTACATTTTATGGGGGGAATATTAAAAGATGTTTTAGTTTAAGACTAAGCTTAATCTGTGTTTGGGGAAACTGTCTGAATACCTGAAGTGTGATGTTCCTGTCTGAAAAGCTCCAGATCTTACCATCTCTCCCTGTATTTCCCCAGAATGTCTTGAGGAGCTGGGCTGTCTGATAGAAAACTATGGGATGAACGTGTGTCAGCCAACACCGGCCAAGTCCCTGAAAGAGATCGCTGTTCACATCGGAGACAGGGACAACTCAGTACGCAACGCTGCCCTCAACACAGTGGTGGCTGTGTACAACGTCTGTGGCGACCAAGTCTACAAACTCATTGGCAATGTAAGCTACTCACTAGTACAATGTACTGAAACAGTGTACATAACATTAGGAACACCTGCTCTTTCCATGACACCGACTGACCAGGTGAAAACTATGATCCCTTATTGATGTCACTTGTTAAATCCACTTCAATCAGTATAGATGAAGGGGAGAAGACATGTTAAATAAGGATGTTTAAATGTTGAGACAATAGAGAATGTGTGCACTTCAGAGGGTGAATGGGCAAAACAAAAAATGTAAGTGCCTTTGAATGGGGTATTGAGGTGCCAAGTACACACCGGTTTGAGTGTGTCAAGAACTGCAACACGCAACTCAATATTAGGAAGGTGTTCAATATGTTTTGTACACAGTGTAAACTTCAGTACAATAGAGGGTATGTCACAACACAGGATCAATGAGTTAACCAGCTAACTTGCTTAAATCTTCTCGAATTAATACTAATAATTTTAAAAGATATGCTTGAAATGGGCATGGACTGTTTCAACCAACAACCATTTAATTTATAAATGAACCATTAAAATCTGAAAGTTTATCAAAGTTGGCCAATTTACTATCCTGCTTTGGACTAGCCCCCTCTGGATATATCATCTCCGGTGTTAATCTCAAACATCCTGTCTTTCTCCTGCAGTTGTCTGAGAAGGAGATGAGTATGTTAGAGGAGAGGGTCAAGCGCTCAGCTAAGAAGACCCCGGCAGCTGCCCCACCACCCAACAGACAGGCTGCAGAGAGGGAGAGGCTCCAGAGAGAGCACCCTTCCAACCCCAATGCTACCTTCATGAGGAAACCTGCTCAGCAACCTCAGGAAGAAGTGCCCAACAAGCTCAAGTATGAGAAGGATCAAGTCCTTGGCCTAGTGCCTCCTCAACTACCTGCCACAGCATGGCTCTCTCTCCTAACAAACCTACCTATGGGGTTTTTACTATACTTTATGTCTGGTGATCTACTAGATAGTACCACTTTTTTACCATTACTAACATTCATGGTAAAGAAATTCTGTCCATGTCTTAAGACCTATCTACAAACCCTCGTAAAAATATCTTAATGCTCCTTCTCAATGTCTCTTGAATGTCTTTCCTCCTGCTCTAACCTATGTTTCATTGGGTACAACTAAAGGCATGTGACTGGCCTGCAACTCATTGACAGTCCAATGTCGGCAACCCTAAACTGACCCTAACCTTGAACAAACCCTTAACGCAAACCTCAAACTTAAATTGAACCAATTATAAAATTCCATGTGTTTGCTGGTCTGTCACCCTTTAGTTTTCCCAGTATCGTTTCATGGTGTGGTCTCTTAATCCAGAGCCTCTCTTCTCCTTTATAATTGCTCTTCTCTTATCGCTGCTCTGCTCTCCATGGACAGAATAATGTATCGCACATATAGGATGTGAGTACCGCCGAGCCTCTCCCAGTGCCTCTCCCAGTGCCCTCTGCTCTCCTCCAGAAGCACTCCGAATGGGGCTGTAATGTAACACTCACCAGTCTAAACTAAGTAGTTAATTTACTGTGTCGTTTGTTGCAACTGTCTTAATGTGTCCATGGTAACCTTCCAGTGTCCATACTAGCCAACCACACTGTATTGGGCATGCATTATAAGTAGTAGGCTAGTGGGGGATATTGGAACAGAGCTATTGTGTGCTGCCTGCCTCTCTGTAAGTGTTGGTTTCCATGACATGGTTCTGATTCTGAATGATCCTCTTCTGTCCTCCCTCCACCAGCCAAGCGCGGGCTCAGAATGCAGAACGGGAACACTCACACCCCTCTATCCCCAAGGAGTTTCAGCTGGATCTAGACATGATTGAGAACGACCACACACGGGTCAGTGAGCTGCCTGACCTGGTCCAACACAAACTGGAGGAACTGCTGGAGCCCATCATGATGCCAGAACCCAAGTAAGTGTCCAGCTCCCCTGAGCAGCCCTGATACTCTACCCGGCTGCCCTGAGCAGCCCTGGTACTCTACCCGGCTGCCCTGAGCAGCCCTGGTACTCTACCCGGCTGCCCTGAGCAGCCCTGGTACTCTACCCGGCTGCCCTGAGCAGCCCTGGTACTCTACCCGGCTGCCCTGAGCAGCCCTGGTACTCTACCCGGCTGCCCTGAGCAGCCCTGGTACTCTACCCGGCTGCCCTGAGCAGCCCTGGTACTCTACCCGGCTGTCCCTGAGCAGCCCTGGTACTCTACCCGGCTGCCTTGAGCAGCCCTGGTACTCTACCCGGCTGCCTTGAGCAGCCCTGGTACTCTACCCGGCTGCCTTGAGCAGCCCTGGTACTCTACCCGGCTGCCCTGAGCAGCCCTGGTACTCTACTCTATACTCTACCCAGCAGCCCTGAGCCCTAATACGCTACCAACACAGGTTGGGAGATCTGCCTGCCAACTGTATTACTTTGTTCTGAAATAGCTGTGTTCTTAGCTGGCTGGGAGAGATGTGTGTTGATGGATCTTAAGTGCAAGAGACTTAAGGACCCTGTCATCATAAGACCAATCATCACGAGAGATCTCATAAGACACATGGTTATATAAGGTGTGAGTTGCTTGTCTTCCCTCAGGATCCGCTCTGTGTCGCCCCACTTTGACGACCTCCACAACAGTACTGCGTCCACCATCAACTTTGTCATCTCCCAGGTGGCCAGTGGCGACATCAACACCAGCATCCAGGCTCTGGCCCAGGTACATCATTGACTCTAGTGTAGGCACAGCACAGGAGGTTGGTGGCTCCTTAGTTGGGGAGAATCAGTGGAATGGTATCAAACGCATGGTGTCCAGGTGTTTGATGCCATTCCATTTGCTCCGTTCTAGACATTATGAGCCGTTCTGCCCTCAGCAGCCTCCACTGAGGCATAGCAACATCACTCACTGGGGAAATACCAGGCTTTGCTGTTCAACTTTAAACCTCAGCTCGTTTTTATTTTTGTTGTTGCAATGTGTAATGAAAACATTAGAAATCCTATTCAACCAAGTTCTCACAATGATAACCACAAGAAATGGAAGTAAGGTAACCTCTTAACACCCATCTATTTACCTGAGGTACTCTGCTCTGGTTAGGAGAGAGTAAACGGTTGATAACGACAGTACCAAAGTGTGTGTGGTGTGGGCTTCTCTTGTCTGTCTGTCTGTAACCCTTGTGCCTCCCCCTCACCCAGATTGACGAGGTGTTGAGGCAGGAGGACAAAGCGGAGGCCATGTCAGGTCACATTGACCAGTTCCTCATCGCTACCTTCATGCAGCTGCGCCTCATCTACAACACACACATGGCTGACGACCGCCTCGACAAGAAGGACATCTTCAAGCTCTACAGCTGCATCATCGGCAATATGCTCTCAGTGAGTGTGACTGCACATGAACACCACTAGGGGGTTCTGTTTGACCATTTTAAGGCCTGAAGATTGGCAAAGGAATTGTTCTTTGTCATTGTATTTATTATAACATTTTACCAAACGTTTTTAGCCAAGCACACCTGAGTAGGCTTAGTAGACTGGTGTTGACATCTGTGTCCCTGCCCTGGGTCTGCCTCCTGTAGCTGTTCTCTATGGAGAGCCTTGCACGGGAGGCGTCGATGGGCGTGCTAAAGGACCTGATGCACGGTCTGATCACCCTGATGCTGGATGCCCGGGTGGAGGACATCGAGGATGGTCAGCAGCTCATCCGTTCTGTCAACCTGCTGGTGGTCAGAGTACTGGAGAAGTCTGACCAGACCAACATCCTCAGGTCAGATTCCACTCACTCTCATTTTTCTTCTTTCCTGGTTTAATAAGGAATTTCTACTTTTCTCATCTTCTATTCATATTGAAATGTACCTACCCCCAAACAAACATCCTATGTTTCCTGATTGTATATGTTTTGAGTTTCCAGTGAGTTCCAGTATCTAGTGTTTATACGGAGTCTCTGTTCTATGTCTCTGCAGCGCTCTTCTAGTGCTGCTACAGGACAGTCTTACCACTTCTTCAGGGTCACCTATGTTTGCTGAACTGGTCATGAAGGTAATATCACTGTTTCACTATTTTCTTGTGGGAGAGTTTGCTTTTGTTATTTTACATACTATTAGGGCTGAGAATTGTTTGGGACCTCACAATATATTATCACGGTACGATATGTATTGTGGTTCTCATGATTCTATGTATTGTGATTCGTTACTGCGATTTTATTGCGATTTGATGTTACAAACATTGCTCACTATGTGTCTGCTGCAGAGAGACAAGCGAGCATGAGAAAATGAGTGTTGAAAACACGTTGGCTCACTATTTAAAAAGAAAATGGAGAACAAAGCTATAGAATGAAAAATACCTGAGTTTTGGCACAGGTACAGGCCCCCATCACTACATACTATGTACATTGTCACGTGATTTTCTCAGACATAAACTTCCTATTCTTTGTATTCCCAACGAACACAAAAATGGAGGATACTGAATTTGACTTTAAAAAGTGGTGAATTTCTCCCTTTACACTGTCTGTACAATCTCAAACTGATGATTGGAATTAAATTGAATTTATTTTGTTCTGTGTCTGCAGTGCCTGTGGCGTATGATCCGGTTCCTGCCAGAGACCATCAACAGCATTAATCTGGACCGCATCCTACTGGATGTTCACAACTTCATGAAGGTGTTCCCCAAAGAGAAGCTCAAGCAGCTGAAGAGTGATGTACCCCACAGGACCCTCAAGACCCTACTGCACACACTGTGTAAACTCACTGGAGCCAAGGTACTGCGCGGACGGACACACACACACACACACACACACACACACACACACACACACACCTGTGTAAACTCACTGAGCCAAGGTACTACACACACACACACACACTGTGTAAACTCACTGGAGCCAAGGTACTGCGCTACGGACACACACACACACACACTGTAAACTCACTGGAGCCAAGGTACTGCGCGGACGGACACACACACACACACACACTGTGTAAACTCACTGGAGCCAAGGTACTGCGCGGACGGACACACACACACACACACTGTGTAAACTCACTGGAGCCAAGGTACTACACACACACACACACACTGTGTAAACTCACTGGAGCCAAGGTACTACACACACACACACACACACACACACACTGTGTAAACTCACTGGAGCCAAGGTACTACACACACACACACTGTGTAAACTCACTGGAGCCAAGGTACTACACACACACACACACACTGTGTAAACTCACTGGAGCCAAGGTACTGCGCGGACGGACACAGACACACACACACACACACACACTGTGTAAACTCACTGGAGCCAAGGTACTGCGCGGACGGACACACACACACACACACTGTGTAAACTCACTGGAGCCAAGGTACTGCGCGGACGGACACACACACACACACACTGTGTAAACTCACTGGAGCCAAGGTACTGCGCGGACGGACACACACACACACACACTGTGTAAACTCACTGGAGCCAAGGTACTACACACACACACACACACACACTGTGTAAACTCACTGGAGCCAAGGTACTACACACACACACACACACACACACACACACACACACACACTGTGTAAACTCACTGGAGCCAAGGTACTACACACACACACACACACACACACTGTGTAAACTCACTGGAGCCAAGGTACTACACACACACACACTGTGTAAACTCACTGGAGCCAAGGTACTACACACACACACACACACTGTGTAAACTCACTGGAGCCAAGGTACTACACACACACACTGTGTAAACTCACTGGAGCCAAGGTACTACACACACACACTGTGTAAACTCACTGGAGCCAAGGTACTACACACACACTGTGTAAACTCACTGGAGCCAAGGTACTGCGCGGACACACACACACACTGTGTAAACTCACTGGAGCCAAGCTACTATACATACACGTCATTCACAGCCAATGGTTTAGTGATTTGTTATGTTTTATGTACACAGATGAATTTCCCCCTTGAGGAACAATTAAGTTGTATTGAATTGAACCAACATACTATTTATTGGTGCATTACTCAGGGGTACTGCTGTCTATTTTCACTGGTCTTCATTACTCAGGGGTACCGCTGTCTATTTTCACTGGTCTTCATTATTCAGGGGTACTGCTGTCTATTTTCTCTGGTTTTTGTTAAGTAGACCATAGGTAGGCTGTTGTGGTTGTTTTGACCATGTTGTTTTTCGGTGGCTAGATCCTAGACCACATGTCCATGATCGAGAACAGGAATGAGTCTGAGCTGGAGGCCCACCTGAGACGTGTGGTTAAACACTCTGGAAACTTCTCTGGCATGAAGTCTGACAGGGGCACAGAGAAAGGACAGGTATGTTCACTTAACCCAACCTCTATTAGATTTATTGAACACCAAGTGAATACACTGAATTAAAGAGAATTGTCAAGCTTCCATGAAGCCTAATCTCTTTTTCCTGCTTCCAGGATGACAGGATGTCGAAAGCTAAAGTGAGCGACATCCTCTCTGAGATCTTCAAGAAGATTGGTTCCAAGGAAAACACAAAAGAGGTGATTTATTTTCTTTATTATTCCTGTTTGTGTATTCATACCTTAGTTTTACTGTTTTCATCCCCCTGCTCAGTTCCTAATTGTAAAAGATGTGTTCTCATAACTGGTTAAATTAATTTCCAGTCCCACTCCTGAATTGTTTTAAGTTGGCTGTGTGTGTTGTGATGTTGTGTTCTCTCCAGGGTCTGACGGAGCTGTATGAGTACAAACAGAAGTACTCAGACGCTGACCTGGAGCCCTTCCTGAGGAACACGTCTCAGTTCTTTCAGAGTTACGTGGAGAGAGGCCTGCGCATGATTGAGTCTGAGAGAGAGGGCAAAGGCAGGATCCAGCCTTCTAGCACAGGTAATAACCCTGCAGGATTAAAAGGGAATTATTGGTCTTTACCTTTTTGATACTTTATCTGATATGACTAGTGTCTACCATGGCCAACCCACAGACTTTAGTAATCCTATAACATTGGCTCCAGTGCTCTGGTATAAGGAGTGTTATTACTGTTGTGGTTTACTAGTATCTAGCTACTGTATGTCAATTCGTTGATATTATATGCATCTGCTGTACTGGTTAAAAAGCAGCTCAGTAGCTGTGAAGAGTTGAAGTGTGATGTTTCTCTCTCTGTTCCAGTGATTCCCCAACATGGCCTAGACTCTGGTTCAGTGCCTCTGAACGGAGAGGAGATGAAACCTGCTGTGTACTACGAGAGACTGAAAATACTGAGACAGAGACAGGGACTGGAGAACAACTCCAGGGTTAGTTTAATATCGATCCCATTGATGCAACTTGGCTTACCAATTTCACATTTAGATTTATATATTTATATTACGATGTAGATTTGTAATACTTGCTGTATTGATGAGTGTCCCCATTATATTATAGCTATTGATGAGTGTCCCCATTATATTTTAGCTATTGATGAGTGTCCCCATTATATTATAGCTATTGATGAGTGTCCCCATTATATTTTAGCTATTGATGAGTGTCCCCATTATATTATAGCTATTGATGAGTGTCCCCATTTATATTATAGCTAGTGTCACACAATTGTAAACCTTATCACCTGTTCTCTCCTTCTACCTTTTTTTTCTATATATTCTCTCCCCTCCTCTCCTCTCCCTCCTTCTCTCTGTCATTACAGCAGGCTCAGCTATTGCAGCAGGTGGAGGGGGACAGTGGACCGACGCGTCCCATCACGTCCCTGTTGTCCAAGCCCTCGGTGGCCTCCTCCACAGACATGCTCCAAAGCAAACTGTCTCAGCTCAAGGAGTCCCGTGAGTCCCACTTCCAGCAGGAGCAGTCCCACTCCCACAGCCCCACACGCTCCTCGTCCCCTGCCGCCAACCTCGACGACCTCAAGAAGAGGCTGGAGCGGATAAAGAGCAACCGCCAATGAGTGACCCCTGACCCCACCTCTATACCCAGTCTATCCAATGAGTGACCCCTAACCCCACCTCTATACCCAGTCTATCCAATGTGTTAGCCAGCCTCCACTCTGAAACCCACCCCCAAACCCATGTCTTATCCTGGCCTTATTTTTCAGGGCAATCCCCTCTTCTGTGTATAAATTGAAAAAAAGAACCTGTCATTGTATAATATTCTATTAGTGGACTAGTTTCTGTTTAGTATCGTGGCACAATTGTTTGTATATACTCATGTGTGCTAACCACAATGCTTTTAAGTGTCAAGTTAGGGTTATAGTGTACAGTTTTCATGTGCAAAATGCTGTAATATGTGTAACTTAACCTGTCCTTTTTTAGGTTTTAGAATTCCATGGTCAAACCATAACATTTCTCTGAGCCTTCAGCAGGGTTGGAGTATGTTCCATTTCAATTCATGAAGTAAACTGACGTTCCAATTTTATTTATTTATTGTCATACAGAAGTATTGAGGAAAATCAGAATTGGAATGTCAGTTTACTTCTGAAATTGAAATGGAATTGACCCCAAACCTGTTTCCAGGGCTTGTTAGTTTATACCACTGTTTGCAGCTTTTTCATCTATGAAGTTAAGACTCATAAAACCTGAAGGATTCTGTTCTCAAAGTGAAGGAAGGAGCATGGCATGAAGGAATTCATGTTTTGTAAATAAAGTTTGCATTACTAAAATCTGCTGGTTTAATGATGTGCCCATCTTGTACTGTAGCAGAATGTTGCTCATTCTGACTCATTGTTTTTATTTAATTCAAATGGAAGTAGTCTTAAATTGTTGCTCTTATGAGTGTTTAATTAATCTGTAGTGAAAATGGCAATAAAGCAAGTTTGTTTTTGAACAAACTATGTTTTGCATTTTATTCTTGATCATGACGCAGGTGCACCTTGTGCTGGAGACAAAAGGACACTAAAATGTGCAGTTTTGTCACAACACAATGCCACAGATACCTCAAGTTTTGAGGGCATGTGCAATTGGCATGCTGACTTCAGGCATGTCCGCCAGATAATTAAATGTTCATTTCTCTACCATAAGCCTCCTTCAACGTCATTTTGAAGAATTTGCCAGTATGTACAACCGGTGACCACACGTAACCACGCCAGCCCAGGACCTCCACATCCGGCTTCTTCACATGTGGGATCATCAAAGCCACCCGGACAGCTGATGAAACTGAGGAGTATTTTTGTCTAATAAATCCCCTTTGTGGGGAAAAACTCATTCTGATTGGCTCGGCCTGGCTCCCCAGTGGGCAGGCCTATGCCAACCCAAGGCTGTGCCCTTTTTGAAAGAATCTGCCAAAAACAATCAGATTCTGATAGAAATATGGCTGAGACACACAGAAAATTCGAGGGGATAAATTGTCAGATTAATACTGCCATTGAGAAAATCTAAAACAAATCGAAACATGATATCTTTCAAGGACAGTCTCGCAAAAAGAAGAATTCTTGCGATTTTACTATTGCTATTCAAAATTCTCTGAACAAATTAAGGGAATCGTTTACAAACATTGGCATATTCTAAGTACGATGACAGAATCGGTAATGTGTTTTTGGACCGTCCCTTGGTCGTATTCTCATGGGGCAGAAATCTCAGAGATCAATTGGTAAACTGATTTACCACCCCAAAATACCCCTGTACAACGTCCATTTGCGCCTCTGCCGGATGGAAACTACAAGTGTAATGGCTGCGCGTAATGCAATGGCACTTACAAATGTAGCTCCTTCAAACACCCCCAAACAGGGAAACAAATCCCAATCAAATGTGTTATCACGTGCTCCAATAAGGCAGTTATTTATCCTATAACTTGTCCTTGTGGTAAAAAAAAACAGAACTCTACGTATCCAGTTACGGACCACTTTTTGGAAGCGAACCACTCGATTTGTCCCTACGTTCTATCGACATCGAACACTTCACCCTCCCTAGGAGAGGGGTTGACCTCGACAATTTATTAAAACGAGAGGCTGCCTGAGTCTTTAATTAAAATAACCTTGCTCCCTTCGGTCTCAACGTAGACTTTGATCTGAAGCCATTCTTGTGGTTATTGTAATTGTGCTATTCATTGAAAATGTTTGTAGGTCTATGTAGCCTAATTGTATCTATGATCGAATGCTATTCATTTGTGTTTTTTATATGTTATATTTATAGCTGTAAATTAACCAATGATATCAAACCAAACACGGCCATTATTACAGACACGTGTGTGTTCTTTGACACTAATATTAACTAGTGACCCGCAGTGTTCGTCTTTATATGAAGACAGTTTGTCAGTCGAAACGTTGGTTATGAGGTTATTAAGTTATTGCATCTGAGTTAGCTCCTAGAGTGTGCGGATCTCATTTTCAAGTGTTTAACTCTTCTAGCCAGCACCTCGCTTTAACAGGTGTGCGTTTCTCTCGCCTCTCTGCAGTTCATGTGGAATCCGTAGATTAAGGACTAATGAATTTATTTCAACTGACTGATTTCCTTATATGAACTGTTACTCAGTAAAATCATTGAAATTGTTGCATGTTGCGTTTATATTTTTGTTCAGTATACACAAAATGTATATTAATATAGGTATTTCAGGATTTCAACAGGTTTAGGCCAAGATTGAATCCGAACATGGTTTATAATGCTACTGCGCTAGACAGCTGACAATGTGCCTGTTAAAGGCTACTTCCCAGCCGTTTGCGTAGTTCACATTCATGGTTAACGCTTTGAATGTCGGCTCAAGTGTAAATGACCTTTTCAAAGGCAAAATGTCCCCTATACCGCAGCTGCGCTATAGCATGCGTCGGATTGAATCCAAGTCTTAAAGTTGTATTTTCAACATTTACAATAAAGGCAAATATACATATCGCAATTGTGTAGATAAATACAAAATCTGGGGTATTGCCTCAAATATCCATAAAGTGCTGAAAAAGCTCACTATTTAAAACAATCTAATAACTTAAATTATTTTTCAATCCATACAATCTTTTAAAATTCGAGTACATCTCAAAGGCCAAAGGTTACCTGAAGATGTGGCATAAACATGCTGGAAAACATTTGTGATCAAATTGAAATTGACTGGCAGTATATTCAACTTCCCGTAGATGTTTCTGTCTCCAAATCTTTCACTAAGCACACCATCTTTGGTTTTGTATATCCTAAATTGATGTAAAAGAATGGAAAACACAGTAGATTCATATTGGCATATTCTAAGTACGATGACAGAATGGGTAATGTGTTTTTGGACCGTCCCTTGGTCGTATTCTCATGGGGCAGAAATCTCAGAGATCAATTAGTAAACTGATTTACCACCCCAAAATACCCCTGCACAACATCTATTTGCGCCTCTGCCGGATGGAAACTACAAGTGTAATGGCTACGCGTAATGCAGTAGATTCAATAGTACAGCCTCCAAGCATGCTTTGTGACTACATACAAGGGAAGAGGAGGGCTGTATTCAAACAAGTGCAAGCATACAATACATTTAGAAACACTCTCAGCAGCCAAAGACAAATAGAAGCATGACATACAAGAACGGCATGATCAACATTATTCTTGACAAATTACGGTGTTTTCTGATTCCGTTGTAGGCACATGCAACACAAATTAATTGACATACAAGTTACACGTTGCTTATACAAAAGGCAGTGTCATTTAAGAACAGGGGAAGTTTGAGGTTGATTCATTCATTGTAGCCACAGTTTTTCTCTGTTGGGATGTGCTTATTAGTTCATTGAGCAGCTGACATGGCATGTTTACCTATAACTATGCTACAGCACACGCAAACAGATAGGGGTGGCAATGTATCTTTCATCAACATGTTTCCTATTGCAGATTTCTTGACAATGACATGCATCACAACAAAACTCATTCTTTTTTTCAAATCTATTTAGTAACAGTGTTGAGTACTGGGAGGACATGTCTGTAACCATTCTCCTAACCAGTGGGCTCAGAATAGTTCAATAGAAATAAAATAAACAGCATTGTGGAAGACTGGAGATTAAGCACAGTAGGCACCAAATCAGCCCTGTTCACTGTAAAATCGATCATAGGCCTACTGCTGTATTAAAGGGACGGTCTTTGTCAGAAGACAACATGCATAATCTTGGACTTTGACTTTCAATTTCCCTTTGTGTAATCTATAGAAAAGTGTGCAAACGTTGAATAGAGCGAACAACAGATGACTACTGCAGAGTTGGTGAACTTTGTCACTTGTCCAGGAACAGACATTAGCACTGGGTCTGGCCCAGGCCTTTAGGAGGGAGTTTGAGCCCCAGGGAGTTGGTTCCTAGCGGGTCGATCATGTTCTTGTAGCGTTCTCCTCTGTGCTTCATCAGGAAGGGACCCCAGTCTGGCTGAGGGGAGCACACTAGCTTCAGACGCTGAAACACAGTAAAATTCATCACCATAACATGTCATAATACCAGGGCACACATCAGGACAACATTAGAACACTGTTGTATAAAACCATTGTCCCTTGAGCCAGATGTCCTGGAACAAGTGTAGTAACATAGCATTAGAAGAATATTCCAATTATTTTCACTCTTTTGTAGGATGATCTTACCAAGCATCTCAATTTCACTATCAACCTACCTTAGGCATTATTATGCTAAATTAACCATTATTAGGATACATTATTGGACCACTACATAACATGGAAAATGAGAGCGACAGTAAATGTCTTTAGCAGGGGGAGGGGGGAGCTACATTAAATGTCTTAAGCAGGGGAGGGGGAGCTACAGTAAATGTCTTAAGCAGGGGAGGGGGAGCTACATTAAATGTCTTAAGCAGGGGAGGGGGAACTACATTAAATGTCTTAAGCAGAGGGAGGGGGAGCTACAGTAAATGTCTTAAGCAGAGGGAGGGGGAGCTACATTAAATGTCTTAAGCAGGGGAGGGGGGTACATTAAATGTCTTTAGCAGGGGAGCTACATTAAATGTATTAAGCAGGGGAGAGGGGGTACATTAAATGTCTTAAGCAGGAGGGGGAGCAACATTAAATGTATTAAGCAGGGGAGAGGGGGTACATTAAATGTCTTTAGCAGGGGGATACAGTACATGTCTTTAGCAGGAGGGGGGCTACATTAAATGTCTTTAGCAGGAGGGGGGCTACATTAAATGTTTTTAGCAGGGGAGGGGGAGCTACATTAAATGTCTTAAGCAGGGGAGGGGGAAGCTACAGTAAATGTCTTTAGCAGGGGGATGTGGGAGCTACATGAAATGTTTTTAGCAAGGGGAGGGAAGCTACAGGAAATGTATTTAGCGGGGGAAGGGGGAGCTACAGGAAATGTCTTTAGCAGGGGGAGCTACAGGAAATGTCTTTAGTAGGGAGGGTGGCTACAGGAAATGTCTTTAGTGGTGGGAGGGGAGCTACAGTAACTGTCTTTAGCAGGGGGGCTACAGTAAATGTCTTTAGCAGGGGAGGGAGCTACAGGAAATGTTTTAGCAGGGGGGGGGAGCTACAGTAAATGTCTTTAGCAAGGGGAGGGGGAGCTACAGTAAATGTCTTTAGCAGGGAGGGTGGCTACTGTAAATGTCTTTAGCGGGGGGGTGCATTAAATGTCTTTAGCTGGGAGGGGCTACAGTAAATGTCTTTAGTGGGGGAGCGGGCTACAGCAAATGTCTTTAGTGGTGGAGGGGGAGTTACAGTAAATGTCTTTAGTGGGGGAGGGGGGAGCTACAGTCAATGTCTTTAGCAGAGAGGGTGGCTATAGTAAATGTCTTTAGAAGAGCGAGGGGGAGCTACATTAAATGTATTTAGCAGGGGAGGGCGGAGCTACAGTAAATGTCTTTAGCAGGGAGGGTGGCTACAGGAAATGTCTTTAGTGGCGGGAGGGGAGCTACAGTAAATGTCTTTAGCAGGGAGGGTGGCTACAGGAAATGTCTTTAGTAGCGGGAGGGGAGTTACAGCAAATGTCTTTAGCAGGGGAGGGGAGCTACAGTAAATGGCTTTAGTGAGGGGATCTACAGTAAATGTCTTTAGCAGAGAGGGCGGCTACAGTAAATGTCTTTAGCAGGGGAGGGGGAGCTACATTAAATGTCTTTATCAGGGGAGGGGCTACATTAAATGTCTTTATCAGGGGGAGGGGAGCTACAGTAAATGTCTTTAGCAGGGGAGGGGAGCTACATTAAATGTCTTAAGCAGGGGAGAGGGGGTACATTAAATGTCTTTATCAGGGGGAGGGAGCTACATTAAATGTATTTTTCAGGGGAGGGGGAGCTACATTAAATGTCTTTATCAGGGGGAGGGGGAGCTACATTAAATGTCTTTAGCAGGGGGAGGGGGGAGCTACATAAAATGTCTTTAGCAGGGGGATAGCTACAGTAAATCATTTCATACCTGGATGAAGGTGCCGGGGGCCAGGTGCATCTTGATGCCAAACATGATGGGGATCCAGATAACAGAACACACCACCATGAGCCAGCCCATCACCATGGACCAGGTGGGGTAGGTGTAGGTCTCATAGGTCATCACCTTCCAGTGGTACAGACTCAGACCTAGGATAAACTGTAGTACAGGCAGAAGACAGGGACAACCAAGACATTAAAGGCTACTGAGCATTAGGTGAACTATAGAAATATAATTATTAGAAGGGATAAAGCCCCTGCATTTGGCTAGAACAGGGTGCACGTTATTGGTCCTGGGGCCCACCCTGGGTGAAAGTTTTGGTTTTTACCCTAGCACTACACAGATGATTCAATAATCAAAGCTTGATGATTAGTTGGTTATTTCAATCAGCTGTGTAGTGCGAGGGCAAAAACCAAAATGTGCACCCAGGGTGGGCCCCAGGACCGAGTTTGGGAAACCCTGGACTAGAACACTCATGGAAACACTCAATATGACTGACATGGTAAAGTGATGCACAATGCCCATGTAATTCGATTTTTATGCAGTTAATACCGTTTCTTATGCTGAAAGCAACATGTTCTATATAAAATCACACAGAGCAACATGAGAATACAGAATATATTTAATCTTGGCCTGAGGATGGTAGCACCTACTGTGAGAATGGTGGGGGTCACAAAGGCCCAGCAGAACCTCCAGAACATGTTTGGCTGGAAACCGATCATCATTTCAATGTCTTCACAGAACCTCTTCAGACCTAGAACACAACAACCAGATAGTTTGAGTCCTTTCACACACAGTACCAAGGTTGATAATGTTACTCAACCACAATTAGTAAAGCATGTCTTGAAAACATTTACAGGAAGGCTTATGCCAAATAAGGTCTTTGTCGAATAAGGTATCTTTCGAATACAGTCTGAAAAAAAACTGTACAAACACTGGACCAGTGCCTGTCAAGACTATACATGACTCACCATAAATGTATGATACTCCAACAAGTTCAAAGATGGCGATGATGATCAGAGAGTATGAGGCTGCATATGTGTCCACCAGCTGAAGCATATACATTCCATTCTGCCAGGATGGGATACAAGACCCATCAGAGCACTGAAAACATAGCAGTCCTCTACACAGCCTCACTGACTCTCAATGTCATTCTATTAGTTTGACTGTGCATCCTTAGTGTTTGAGACGTGCCACTCAGACACCTAAACTGTATAATACATTTGCGATATTGACAAAATAACTAGGGCCGGGATCTAGTTGTTGCAGAGCAGCGCACGACACAGCGCCTTCTCAAGGCATACGTCATTTATGGTAAACGCTACAGATGAGTGAATGCTGAGGATCAGATTAGGCCTTACCTCTGTGATCATGGGGTACCCCAGGATGTAGAAAGAGGTGCAGCACCCCAGGGTGAAGAGGGCCTTGTACTTCCTCAGATATCTGGGGAACTCATCTGACACAGACGTAACTATGGTCTCAATGGTGGCAAACTGAGACAGGGACAGTAGATACTTAGTTAATACAATAGATTCCGTCGAGCAACAGAAAGCAAAATGACATAATCTTGGTACTACACATACTTACAATAAACCACTAAGACCCTGTGGAGGTCTTATCAACCACTAAGACCTTGTGGAGGTCTAATCAACCACTAAGACCTTGTGGAGGTCTTATCAACCACTAAGACCTTGTGGAGGTCTTATCAACCACTAAGACCTTGTGGAGGTCTTATCAACCACAAGGACCTTGTGGAGGTTTTATCAACCACTAAGACCTTGTGGAGGTCTTATCAACCACTAAGACCTTGCAGAGGACTTATCAACCACTAAGACCTTGTGGAGGTCTTATCAACCACTAAGACCTTGTGGAGGTCTTATCAACCACTAAGACCTTGTGGAGGTCTTATCAACCACTAAGACCTTGCAGAGGTCTTATCAACCACTAAGACCTTGTGGAGGTCTTATCAACCACAAGGACCTTGTGGAGGTTTTATCAACCACTAAGACCTTGTGGAGGTCTTATCAACCACTAAGACCTTGCAGAGGACTTATCAACCACTAAGACCTTGTGGAGGTCTTATCAACCACAAGGACCTTGTGGAGGTTTTATCAACCACTAAGACCTTGTGAAGGTCTTATCAACCACTAAGACCTTGTGGAGGTCTTATCAACCACTAAGACCTTGCGGAGGTCTTATCAACCACTAAGACCTTGTGGAGGTCTTATCAACCACTAAGACCTTGTGGAGGTTTTATCAACCACTAAGACCTTGTGGAGGTCTTATCAACCACTAAGACCTTGCAGAGGACTTATCAACCACTAAGACCTTGTGGAGGTCTTATCAACCACTAAGACCTTGTGGAGGTCTTATCAACCACTAAGACCTTGTGGAGGTCTTATCAACCACTAAGACCTTGTGGAGGTCTTATCAACCACAAGGACCTTGTGGAGGTTTTATCAACCACGAAGACCCTGTGGAGGTCTTATCAACCACGAAGACCCTGTGGAGGTCTTATCAACCACGAAGACCCTGTGGAGGTCTTATCAACCACGAAGACCTTGCGGAGGTCTTATCAACCTAATGAACCATTAGGGCGACGCACAATTGACCCAGCATCGTCCGGATTAGGGGAGGGTTTGGTAGGACGTCATTTTAAAATAAAAATGTGTTCTTAACTGACTTGCCTAGTTAAATAAAGATAACATTTAAATAAAAGACCACCAAGTAATTAAATACAAACACTTACATCCACAGAAAACAGAAATCAGAACAATAGTTACCATGGTATCCAGTCCCAGGGTGAGTAGCATGAGGAAGAAGATGATGGCCCAGAAAGGAGAGAGAGGAAGTCTGGTGAGGGCCTCTGGATACACTACGAAGGCTATGCCAGGACCTGCAGAATCACAAGACAACAGAACTGTCTAGTTACACTAATATTACCTCAAAAAGTTATTTTAATAGACTAGAATAACGGTTTTCTTTACCCCCATCAGCCACCTGTTCGATTGGCACTTTCAGCTCATGAGCCATAAACCCGATGACAGAGAAGATGACAAACCCTGCAAAGATGCTGGTGGCACTGTTGGTGCAGGCCACAATGATGGTGTCCCTAAAAGATCAAAGACAGTCTGAAATTGCATCTACAGTATAGTTTGCATGTAGGGCATGTTTCCTGGACCCTTAAGACTAGTTCTGGAGTAAGAAGCATACCCAATAGAGAATCTGTGTCCAGGAAACCATCCCATAAGGTTTAACCCTGCTCACCTGTAGCAGTTGTTATGGAACTTGTTGTAGGAGGACAGCGTGATGAGTCCACCCCAGGCTGCTGACAAGGAGAAGAAGATCTGGGTAGCAGCATCCTTCCACACCTTGGCATCGTAGAGTTTCTCCCACTTGGGAGTGATGAAGTAGAGGATGCCATCCCCAGCTCCAGGCAGAGTAACTCCTCTGACCAGCAGAATCACCAGCACCACGTAGGGGAACGTAGCTGTGAAATACACCACCTATAGAATAGAACAGAATCCAACAGAATCCAATCCAATAAAATAGAAAAACTTTAATAATCCTATAATCCTATTGTCAATCAGTGCAGCAACATAGGCACAAAGACAACAATCCAAAAACAGACACCAATGACCACAACAAAAGCATCAAAAGAATAATATATGTATGTTGGCTGGAAAGTGACAATGATTACCTTCCCAGATGATTTGATTCCTTTAGCCAGTGAGGCGTAGACAATAACCCATGCCAAGAGAAGACAGAGGGCCAGAGGCCAGCGGATTTCCCCTGGGTATTCTATTCCTCTGGAGATGTTCAGTACATTATATCTGCATGGCGAGAGGGAGTGGGAGACATCAGGCTACAACGCAATGCCTTCAAATCAATAAGATGTTATTTTCACTGACACACACACACAGCAGACATATTTTTTCAAAATTGTATTACATAGCCTAACATAATAAACAATACGTACTTAAAATACTCTTCACTTGGGCTGACATAGGTTTTGTTGATCTCAGATGTGATGTTAGTGAGTTTGCTCAGATTCCCAATGACATCAGCAGACAAACATAGTGTAGTATTCCTTATAGAGGTGGCGTTTGCATCCCGCAGAATGCATGAATCTGACAGGAGAACAAAAGCGAAGAAAGTGGGTGGTAGCATGTGTGAGTAGTTAAAGTTCTGTGGTGGCTAAAATTGAGGTGGTATGAATAAATCCACGATGCAGCGCAAGAAGAACAGATGGACGCTAGAGGGCGTCACAGTAGCCTGCCCTCCAGCAAGAATTGTGTCAAGTAAGCATTTGCACGGTACCTTACATTAATGCTTTGCCATAGTATTCGATTGTGGCCTATTTATATGACTTACAATCCAAAGGATTTTATATCCCTGAATAAATTAAATGCACAGTATTTTCTCACAATAAACATGTCTAACAACAACGAATCCTTGCATTCCAAATTGGAAGGTGTTCTGTCTTCTGAATACTTACCAAGAAGAAGCATGTCTTTGTCCTTGCAGTGTTGAGTGTTCCATTTATTCTTGCAGTTCGCCCAGGGGAGTGAGCCCTTCAACGAAGCGAACAGGTAGTACAATGTCCAGCACATTATTATGTTATAGTATATTGCTATCAAGACTGATATTATCAACATGGCAATCCCGCAACCTAAAATAACGAATGAGACGAAATATAGAAATGACTCTTTTGCACCTGAAATGTATAGGTTATAATAAAAAACAGACCATGCTTACGTACTGTTCAAGTATGATCGCTGTTGTTTGGCTTACCTTGAAGAGCAGGGATTGCTTTCCATACGGACACGGGTCCTTGGCTTGCAAACTGCCCCAAGGACACCTCCAATAAGAATATGGGGATTCCAGCAAGACCCAACATGATTAGATAAGGAATCAAGAAAGCACCTTCAGGAAGGAAGTGGAAACGGAGTTGAATGTCAGGCAGCTCAATCCGATTACACTTTTGCATGAAACAGGCTGAATGGTGAAATTATTGGACAAGAAATATGTAATTTCACAGCATATAAATGTAAATTGTAGTTGAATCACAATTATTATTCGTTTTATTTAATAATATAAACTGCATTAGTATCGATATTAAACGAATCACATAATTATTATTGTAATTGTTAAGATCATTATTATTTTATGTAAATTGTTCATTTATTATTATTTAATTTATTAAAATAGGCTATTGAAATAATAGTCAAACGCTAAAACGAATAAAGTCTCCAAAATAAATAAACAGATAGGGATTTAATTATTTTATATATTCTGTTTTCTTTGCTGAGAATAGCAGATGCAGTTGATGAAGGGTGCAAACGAATCAAATTGTTTTGCAACATATATGTGTCCTTTACCTCCTCCATTTTGGAAGGCTAGGTATGGGAATCTCCAGACGTTTCCCAAACCAACAGCATATCCAACCATTGAGAGAATGAAGTCCATTTTATTGGACCAGTTTCCCCTCGCTTTATTCTCATCTCCTCCTTCGTCATCATCATCCTGAAGGAAACAATTAACGTTTAACGGTTATTTAAAAACACAAATATATATGATTGATGTCGAAAAGTCTTTAATTATCACCGATCAATTTGATCTGTTCCTGCACATTTCACCGTTTTTGTAATTATAAATGTAGGACTATTCATTCTAATGATTCTGTTTCGATTAGGCTACAATCATGATGCGTTCCATCACTTCCACACAAAGGGCGCTATTTGGTTTGATATGTCCCCAGGGAATAGAACAATGGAGAGGGCCTGCAGCGCTACAAACTACTCCGCAACACCCTGCTCTGCAGTAAGTAATGCATTGGGACGGAACACCAGCAAAATGCTCACAGGAAAGTGAAATTCGTTTAGGCAGCACACCAGTTTACACTTGACAGATGAAATCAGCCACTGGCTATGTTCTGGGCATGCTTTTTACTCGCGTCATGCCTGAGTAATAAAATAACGGACTCTTACCCCGTCCCCGGTCACTGTGCCAGGTAGAACCGAAATGTTTCCATCTGTCTCCAGTATCACAGTGGTGGGACTAATCTCCGTCCCCGTGCCATTTTGCTCTACTGGGCTCGTTGTAACACTTTCATTGGGACAGGAATCTGTGCCATGACTGTGTGTCGTGAAATGATCCACAGTGGCACATTCGGCTCCATCAACGTCGGTATTATGCGTTGCAGGTGCGTCGGTTTTAAACGTTCCATTTCTTGTGTTAGGCCTATCCACCGGTTGAGAAAAAGTTTGTTCCTCGGTTTTTGAGGGATGCCGCCAGTTTGAAGAGGGTAGATCTGGGACATTATCTTGTTTGTTTATTGCTACTCCTACCGCTCCATTATCTGATTGTGGTAACGACTCCTGAGTGGAAGGATCAGATACCTGCCGGTTGTTCATCTCTTCAGAACAATCCTACAAAAGGTGAAATTAAAATGTGTTAGAATATAGGCATATACATACAACTGTACAAAGTAAATGGTAAAATAGACTGGAAAATCAAGTGGCTTAATTGGTGGCAAGTCACATATTGCATAACATATATACAGTTAGGCCTAGTGCATGTGTTGTTTTAGTTCAATACTATTATTGCATATTTGTGGCAATTCCTTGGTGGGGCATTGGTCGACTCTGGATTGGTTATTTATTCATTATTGCAGAGATTCTTTAATTTTACGGCTCATTTGCTCTCGGTCATTCCGTGCAGCAGCAGCAGCGGCCCCTCTCTCTGATTGAACAGGCAATAGACAAGCTGTTGAGCCCCCTCTCCCCCAGTCCCAGCCCAGCAAGCATTCTCCACGGCAGTAAAACGTAAACACACCAAGCAGATAAAATGATTACCTGCGTAGAACCAAAAATCGTTATTGTTTTAAAATTGAGATACATACAACTACTTTGCCAAAGTAAAAACACACAAACACAGGCACATATGCTATAAACATGACTAAGCTACTGACAATAGAAGAGAATCTAGCAAAAATTCAAAAATATATGCTAGAATAAGATTAGCCAATAAAATGACTGAACAGAAGTTACAATTAAACTGAACAGAAGAAGTCGAGTAAGGAATGTTTCGCTGCCTGGAGTAGAGGGAATGAGCTGTAAATAGACGCATCATAGTTTCAGCACAATGCATTTCAGCACCATGGACAGCGACAGTGGTTCGACTACTGTACAGTCTACAGTAGTCCACTCAGTGTTGACTGAATAAGTGCCACTTGTGATTTTTCATCAATTTTAGTTTAAAATAACGGTACGTAGCCACAATCATTGTTTAGGCTAGGAATTGAGGATCAATGAACGCATCTCACCATGTTTGTAGTAAATTCCAGGACAGCCGGAAGCTGAGAAGAGAAGTCAGGACTGCAGCGAGATTGAAAGAAACTGCAAATGCAAAGCTATGTCGGTGGGAGTTTTTTTAGCCTACGTCAGAGTATTGCAAGGTGCCCTTCGAGGAACGTTTTACTGCTAATATATATTCAATGCATCTTCAGTTGGAGATTCACAATTCTTACATGAACAACTATTCATGCCTAATGCAGTTTGCACGCTTTGTCACTCGTCGTTCGCTGCCAGCTCTGGTGTTTGGCTGGACAAATTAATGGACAAAGTATACACGAGGGAATACACAAAACAATAAAAACCGACATTAATCTCGTCACATAAAGAGAAATGCGACTTAACTATGGACTTCACAGGTTCGTTTCAGGGCAATGTCCTGAATAATTGAAATACAATTATAATTATTTTATAGTTTCCATATTATGATTAGTAAACCTACAATGTCAGAGTGCATCCAGATCTGACAATTTTCTGTTTTCATCATCACCTATGCCTGGTAGCGATACAGCACATTTTAGCCATTCAGCAGGAATGAACGCCTCAGCAGCGCGAGGCGAGCTAAACATCTGTGCTTGGCAGGGATAAGCTCTTCCACATTTAACTGGCCAGTGCCCAATACCAGTTTAATTACTTTCTCAACCAAGATTAATTGTAATTGATTTATTTCTACACCTCTTTTCGTCCCCCCTTACACCATACTTTGTTTCTCAGACCCAAGACCATTCTGAGAAGAAATACATTGTTGTAAAAAATAATTATCACATTTTTATTGAGTGGATTGGAAATATTTTCTATTGGATATCGTGCTCATCATATTTGCTAAAAACAAACAGGAAAACACGTTCAGTGAAAAATAACTACTATTTATTGCATTTAATTAATCAATATAGGCCTATTTCAAACAAATCTGACTTAAGGAAAGATAAACAAATTATGGCTGAAATGAATAATCAACACCATAATAACCTCATACTCATTACTAATCATTTATTATTTCAGCAAATATATTTGAATGTGTATCTGGAGGTGAGAGTTTCTGTGTGTTATTTCCGAACAGCTTCTGTTGATCTATGTGTCGAGTGTGCTTGTAGGGGCCAATGATGCAGAACTAATAGCTTTTAGTCCTGAAACAGCTCCCTGCTCCCAACAGCAGAGAAAAACGCAAAGCTCTGGGTCCAGTTCATTTGTGTGTGTGTGCGTGCGTGTGCGCGTGCGTGCGTGTGTGTGTCAGGGGATAGTCCTTTAATGAACACTGGCATCTCACTAAAGGACTCCTCAAGATGCCACCTCTTAAACAAACTGTTTGCAGCCAAGAGGCAGAAAAGCTCCCGAGTGGTGCAGCGGTCTAAGGCACTACATCTCAGTGCTAGAGGCGTAACTACAGACCCTGGTTAGATGCCAGGCTGTATCACAACTGGTCGTGTTTGGGAGTCCCAATTGGCCCAGCGCCATCTGGGTTTAGCCAGAGTAGGCTGTCATTGTAAATAAGAATTTGTTTCTTAACTGACTTGCCTGGTAAAATAAAGAAGAGGGGGAGGGAGAGAGACAGAACACTGTTATCTTTCCCTAGGCAGGGTGAAATAGATACTTATCAGGACCAACCTCAAAAGGTACAGAGAGTAATTAATCATTTTTCCTTTAGTGGTATCATGTGGGAACAGCGTGTGTCTGATGCACGTCAGTAGCATGTCTTAGGAATAGCCAGATAATGGGGTTGTATGGGGTTCAGTGAAGCGTGAGCTCCTCACACTCACCAGAATAAGGCACAGGGATGGTTGGCTTACTAAACTTCTCTAGAATGGAGGCGCATGCATAAGGTCCTAACCGTAACCCTAGCTTCATGTCCACAACCCGGCTCAACCATAACTCTAGCCATAACCCTAGCTTTATGTTCATACCCCGGCTCAACCATAACGCTAACCGTAATCCTAGCCATAACGCTAACCATAACGCTAACTATAACCCTAGCCATAACGCTAACCATAACCCTAGCCATAACGCTAACCGTAATCCTAGCTTTATGTCCACACCCCGGCTCAACCATAACCCTAGCCATAACGCTAACCGTGCAGAGGGAGCACCACCCTATCCACATCGATGGGACAGTAGTGGAGAGGGTAGTAAGTTTTAAGTTCCTTGGCGTACACATCACAGACAAACTGAATTGGTCCACCCACACAGACAGCATCGTGAAGAAGGCGCAGCAGCGCCTCTTCAACCTCAGGAGGCTGAAGAAATTCAGCTTGTCACCAAAAACACTCACAAGCTTCTACAGATGCACAATCGAGAGCATCCTGTCGGGCTGTATCATCGCCTTGTACGGCAACTGCTCTGCCCACAACCGCAAGGCTCTCCAGAGGGTAGTGAGGTCTGCACAACGCATCACCGGGAGCAAACTACCTGCCCTCCAGGACACCTACACCACCCGATGTCACAGGAAGGCCATAAAGATCATCAAGGACAACACCCACCCAAGCCACTGCCTGTTCACCCCGCTGTCATCCAGAAGGCGAGGTCAGTACAGGTGCATCAAAGCTGGGACCGAGAGACTGAAAAACAGCTTCTATCTCAAGGCCACCACTAACATTGAGTGGCTGCTGCCAACACACTGACACTGACACTGACTCTACTCCAGCCACTTTAATAATGGGAATTGATGGAAATTGATGTAAAATATATCACTAGCCACTTTAAACAATGCTACTGAATATAATGTTTACATACCCTACATTATTCATCTCATATGTATATGTATATACTGTACTCTATCATCTACTGCGTCTTTATGTAATACATGTATCACTAGCCACTTTAAACTATGCCACTTTGTTTACATACCCTTCATTACTCATCTCATATGTATATACTGTACTCGATACCATCTACTGCATCTTGCCTATGCCGTTCTGTACCATCACTCATTCATATATCTTTATCTACATATTCTTTATCCCTTTACACTTGTGTGTATAAGGTAGTAGTTTTGGAATTGTTAGGTTAGATTATTCGTTGGTTATTACTGCATTGTCGGAACTAGAAGCACAAGCATTTCGCTACACTCGCATTAACATCTGCTAACCATGTGTATGTGACAAATAAATTTGATTTGAACCCTAGATTTATGTCCACACCCAGCTCAACCCTAATGTCCGCACCCTTTGTTTTTCATAAACATTTATGTTTTTCAAGGCAATTAAATACAAAATATTTGACAAATAGGAACATGAATATTCCAGATCCCTTCATCTCTCTGAGCCATTTTCAAATGTTTGTCCCCCCATGATGTGGCTCAGTTGCTGTATTAGGCAGGCCATCAAGTCCCCCCATCACTTCCACTCATTCATCAACAGACTAAAAGGCCCATCTCAGCCTGTCTTCTATGCATCTGTCTCTCTATGTCTAGGCACCTGTAATGAATTTTCTCCCCTGACGGTCCTGATTAGGTGAACCAGCTTGTTTAATGTCTGTGGACTGGGTGCTGACTGTCTATCAGTGCCATTTAATACGCATTCTGCCACACACTCAAACCCTGCAGGTGCTAACCAGAAGAAGTGAACACAAATACAGACAGGCCAATGGATATTATGGGGATTGTCAGTTAATGTGTGGTATGAACAAAGAACACAGCAATTCAGTCATCTGTAAGATGTGAACCCAACTACAGAGCCAATGGATATTACATGCTGTGTCAATTCACTTTTAATGTGTGGTATCAACAAAAAACAACATTATTTTCCTCTTTCAGTGATTAACACCTACTGGTCAGCATTCAGTAGAGATGACGCAACAAATAACTCTCTCATACACCTAGAGACATTTAAGACTGAAGGGAGGTTCATGATGTGAGAGGACAGTCATGATTTCCACAGCAGTCAGGCATTCGTTCGTAATGGACAGGAGGTGGCTGGTGTGGTGTTTCCAGTCTATATAACTCAGCAGGGCACCTCCACAACATCATGGAGTTCTCCTCAGAATGCTATTGACCCCTGTGTGACCACATGTTCTGCTTCAGTGGGCGCCATATTAATCCTGATAGCATTCCATCACTGCCAGTAGCAGATGTAAGGTTTTGTCAACCTTATAGGACAAGCTCTAGACAACACGCTTTATTACTGAGAGCTCAGATTGTGGTGTCCAATTCACAAAACTAGAATAAGATTATATTTCTATGGTCCAACCCCCCCCTCCTCACTCAGAAACACATTTAGTTGCTTATTTGTTTACCAACAACCCCACAATCTTCTCCAAATCTCTCCTTTCCCTTCACCAATGGTTGACCTCCACTGTGGAATCTCCTGTATCCACTCAGCCACAGCGAATACACCCATAAACATACATGTTTATATACATCATTGGAATACACCCTGGAGGTCTATCTGCCCTTGGGCCAGGGAATGGGTTCCTTTATTACCCCCATCAGAGCAATATGGCCTCTGTGCATTGACTGCACGGCCCAGCAGAGTACAGCCCTCATCTGTAATTTAAAATGTAATTTCACAGTCTGCTGCTGCCTCACTTCACCTGTAGCAGAGACATCTGTAGGGAGAATTACATCTGACATCATCTCCCACCATGTAGTCTCCTCGCTACAATGCTGCAGCCACAGCTCAGCTCAAGGACCATTTCCTCCTGTTTTGTTACTGTTCTTTTTACTCGATGGTTGAACGACTGAAGGTGTAGCTGTGTGGCTGTGATAAGTGACTGTGATAGTGATGGTGTAGCCCTGTGACGGTGTATGTGACTGTGAAGGTGTGGCTGTGATAGTGTAGCCGTGTGACGGTGTATGTGACTGTGAAGGTGTAGCTGTGATAAGTGACTGTGAGTGACGGTGTATGTGACTGTGATGGTGTAGCTGTGTGACTGTGATAGTGATGGTGTGTGACTGTGAGCTTCAGACCCACTGACAGGATGAGTGATTACTGTGTACGTCCTCAGAGTCTCTAAAGCTCCCAGAAGAGATAATGAGACAATGGGACTTCATTTATCTTCTATTTCCCCCTCTCCTCACACACAAACCGAGCAAACGGTCTTGCTGAAAACTGGGAGACAGACACACACGACTAGACTTGAGGTCAGCAATCATTAGATAAAAGGTAGCAGATTTGACTTTGTCAAACTAATTTGGGCCACTCCCATTGTAGTAAAAGAGAGCAAATACATTAGGGTAGTATAAATAAATGGTCAGTGTATATGTTAACTTCATATTCAAGCATGTAATACAAATGGGAGTTCTTATAACACGTTTTTTTTAACAGATCTGCATACATTTCTATTGAGCTTATAAGAACGGTGATTTCCTCTAGATCAAATTCTGGCTTCGAGGTGCCGCACATGTCATTTTTGTAGTTTCACACTGTATCACGGCTCATTTACAGATGCCTGTATGATGCATTACCACACTTTCAACTAGTCAAATACTGAGGCTGTGGTCATTCAACCAACGTGGTACTATTCATTTCATTGAAATTTGAGCAGAAATACTGTACCTCAGATGGAAAATGTAAAGTAATATCAAGTTTTATGAAAGCTTTGGATTTAAAGTCAAGTGCTTCGTTAGAGAGCTGCGAGTCCTCCAGACCAGCAGTATGGATGGGAAAAGACACCAGAAGAGCCTTACCTCCAGCTATAGAAAAATAATTTGCACACCCATTAGATTACCAGGTTCATGGAGAAAACTGATATTTCCTAGACATACAATAACAGAATGGGGTTATAGGTCAAGCTAAAAGAGGGTTTAAACATTCACACGGTATAGAACGTGCCAGTGGCGCCCTGGGGTTGCTTTTAACTGAATCTCCCAAATGGCCTTTAACATATGACCCCTCACTGGGTACTGGCTGGGGGATGAAGTGTGTGTGCTTTGGTTGGGCTCGGGGTCTGAATAAAATTAAATCTCTTTCAATGAGCATCGCATTCACTTCATAGCCTCCGTATTCAATCTCTGCATTATTCTGTTATCGCGACAGCCAGACCGGTGTTACCAGACAGTAGAATTACTCAGTGCATTTATTACAGTCCCAGCCATGCTTTACAATGTATTAAGAGTTATCCTTATCTTCCTGGCAGTGTCCCGGTCTGTGTAACAAATCTATTCACTATAGACAGCACTCCTTTTGACCAGGGCTATGGCCATCTCAGATACACCCTCGGCAGTCATGCAGTTCCCAGACAAAAACTGTCCCCCCATGACAGGAATCATTTGCAGGACTGAGGATAATGGTAGTCCCAGTGGACCACAGAACAACACTGACATCAGCTGGAACAAGGGAGGTAAGACATGGAATTTCACCCACTACTTCATTCATAACCTTAATTGATACTTGCCACTTTTCCATAAATCAATTTGGCAACATCCTGTGAAGCACCCAATGCCATATTTATTTCAAAACAGCTGCAAAAGGAACACATATAAAAAGAATAAGCTTTGTAGAGGATGTTTCATGCAGGCTGTATAAAAAGGTATGTTGAAAAGAGAAAAAAAAAAGGAGAAAGGAAACCAAAGACAAAGGAAATACATTTATAAAATCTATTTAAAGAAACGCAAGAAATAATGTCACACAGTAGAGGGCGCCCTTGAAATGTTCTGGGGCTGAATGTAAATTAAAATGAGAGTAGTCTATAGTCCTTTGGTTGTCCCAGCTTAACAGATCCATCTATATCTGCGAGTGAAACAAAAATTGTGGATGAAGATTGTCCGGGTAAGTTTAAAAAAAAAAGTGAAACCCCTGAAAGTTGGAAACTCCCAATCAGCAGGGTAAGAGTCAGTCCTCCACCCAGGTAGAAGGCAGGCTGGAACGTACTGGGTGGTGTTCAATTATTTATAAACATGAATATTCAATTACCTATAAACATATGACTATGTAGGTCTATGGTGGTTTAGGGGTTTCTTGTCAGTGTAGACAGGCTGGAACATCGGACAGTTAGGGTTTCTTGGGAGCAAAGACGACAGGTAGGACCCGTCGGGAGTTGCTTTTCACCCAGGGGTGGTTGATGACGCTCTGCAGGGGGAGCCGCATAGAGGGACTGTGGCGGAGCAGCTTAGAGACCAGGTCCCGAGCACCATCAGACACCACTTTGGGGAACTGCAGGTCAACCTGAGAGATGAGAGGTCATTCATCACTGTTTAAAAGCTCTGCCTTGGGTGAATATCTAACTACTACATGTATGCCTATTCTATTTAAACAGATGTTAGTCAGAAATCACAATGGAACTACTCAAGCGATTACACTTGAATTAGGGATATTATTACTACCGGATATACAAGTAATTGACTATTTTAAAAAAAGCGAACCTTTGTGATGCGTTTGTACGTGTCGGAGTGGCTGGCAGTTTCAAACGGGGGGTTTCCAACTAGGCACTCGTAGCAGAGCACCCCGATGGACCAGAGGTCCACCTTCTCATCGTGGATCTTCCCCTCAATCATCTCCGGGGGCAGGTAGTCCAGCGTTCCACACATTGTGCGGCGCCTAGAGGGGGTAAGACAGCAGCTAGGTAAGTGACAAGGTTTTCCTAACGGCAACATGTCTACAAATAGACAGTCAAGATGAAGAAAAACCCAGTGAATTTGTGACAGGTTAAAGGAAATGTTCATAGCCTGTTATACATTAAAAAGTATTAGTAAGTTGATAGTATGTGAGGATCTTAAAACATCTAAGGTTAAAAAGATGCATTCAGTATTAGTTGATAGAGATTGATAACATTCATATAATTGTGTTAAAGTTAAAATATGTCAAAGGGTACAAATTGAGAGAGTAATGTGTAAATGTTATATTGATTACTTTATTTTGTGGTGCCAAAAAGTGTTAATCTGTGATCTACGAAATGCTCTTAATCTATGAGCCGGAGATCGATTGCTCTGGTCTCCACCCATATTCCTGGGGAAAATCGCGGTCTTTTCTCATTGAACTAAACGTTAAATTGAGAATACAACACGTATCACTCTCGTGATTATTTCTCCCCTGTTTTCAGGTACTTTATTGATAATAAAAATAGTAATTTAAATGTTATAACTCACTAACATGTCAAGAGTGTTTAAGGTGTGTCTTAGTAACGTCTTGAGGAAGTTAGAGTTATGTTTGAAGAGAGTAATATTAGCCCTGCTCGGTTGAAGTGAAGAATAGCATCGTACTGAGAGTAGCTGCCATTTTATGTCGATTGTGAATGAACATGTACGTTGTTAATAAGATATTTTGCTGTGTTATTTGTATAATGGGTTTTCTGTTGTTTTGTAATGTGTTACTTTTGTGAAATGTTTGAACTAAACGTTGACTTGAGAATACAACACCGTATCACTCTCGTGATTATTTCTCCCCTGTTTTCAGGGGCGTAACAAATTCATGACATTCAGTGTATTTGAGGAGATCAGTTTGAGCTAGGCAGGGTGCAGAATCTCCAAATAACTACATAAACAAGTAGTTATTTGGGATGCAACAAGGTGATTTGTAGATCAGTGATTCTGTACAATCTGGCGGTAATGTAGTCTCAAACATAAAAATGGACAGTATTTAGTTGTGAAGCAAATATATGAGGCTATAGAGGATTCAGTTCAGGGTTCGCTCACCTTAAGGATGGGGCATGGACAGACCAGCCGAAGTCTGCTATCTTCAGCTCCCCACGGAGACCCAGTAACAGGTTCTCAGGCTTGATGTCACGGTGTATCACCTTCCTCTCATGGCAGTACTGCAGCGCATCAGCCAACTCCTCCATGTACTAAAAAAGGACACAGATATTGGACATGACTTATTTCCATGTTGCAATTCAAATGCAAATAAAGTAATGCCAACTTAAATCAATGCCAAAACGTAGCTACCATTATCAGACCAAATGATTACTTTATTATTACAAATATACTATCTAACAACCAAATGCTATGATTGGAGGTCTTGGGTGAAAGACGCAACAGATACTGATTATTCAGAATAGATTAATTAGCTTGTCTATGCAACAATAAAATGCCAACTTCTCTTACCGTAGCAGTGCGCTGGTCATCGAAGCGACCACATTTCTGCAGCTCTTTGTACATCTCACCCCGTGGGGCGTACTCCAGGATCAGAAAGACCCTTGAGTGGTCATGGAAGTAGTTGTAGAAGCGCAGGATGTTGGGGTGTCTAAAGGAACAGGAGGAAGGAATTATTTAAATCTACCTTCCCCAACCTGAGAAAATAATACACCCTGAATTATAAAGGGAATACTGGTCAGTTTCTAAACACCAGCTGAAATCCGCTTACTGAAGTATATTTCATGATGTTGGTGTTAACCAGCAAGTCAAAACATTTCCCGCAGAGAAATCACTATATTAAGGCAACATCAACCTATACCCCCACTAGGCTAGATTCAAAAAGTTGAGAAATTCCAAAATCAGGGTACTAGTGACCTAAGATGGGACTGAATCTCAATCTCTCTTCGGAGCTGGTGCTCCACGCCTTCCTTCTCCATCTGAGACTTGAAGAGCACTTTCAGTGCCACAATGAAATTCAGCTTCTTATCCCGCGCAACGTACACGTTCCCAAACTTGCCCTTGCCCAGGGGCCGCCCGATGTCAAAGTCATGGATGGTGAATTTCCTGATGAGGAGAGACGTAGCTGTTGTAAAACCACACCTTCATGACACATTTAGTTGATAAAACCTAAAAATGCTAAGGCGAATTGACCCTTCTTAAACAAATTCCAAATGCACAACATCAGGGTGAGGTGACGATATTACTGGACAGAAGACTTACTTTGCCGGAGCGGCACCGGAGGAAGAGGTGACAGGCTCTCTCCCAGGACCTGTTGTGACATCATGGGGATTCAGAATAGAGCAAAAAACATATTTGGTACATTGTTAGCACCATTAAAAGTGGTGTGATGCGTTTCTATACAGTTTCAGATGGCACATCAGACAGAATGGTAGCTATAGAAATGTACCTGTAATTGCGTTTTTGTCTGTAGTCTCTGGGGCAGAGGGTATTTGAACTCTCTGTGGACCCACAGAAACCATTGAAGTTGCCATCTATCAGGTAGAAAAACATCCTGGATTAAACCTAATTGCCTCCAGCTCACCATTACTGGTTCAAAGTTATGAATTCAAAATGGTAGCCAGCCAAATGGGCAACTTTATTTTATGGCAACTAGCTAGCCAGGAATGGAGTAGATGGGGTTCCCAGCTCCACGATGTACATCACGGTGGAGTTGGGTTGCGACGACTGTTGGCAGAGTACCTCCGACTAGATCAAGTCGCTCACAGTCGATACGAGGAAACAGTTGGTGGTTGTATTTGATTAACGTTTTATTAAAAAAGGATGGATTTCATTTTTTTTTAAACAAAAAACAAAAGCTACCGAGGACAAACATTATGTACACAGTAAGGGTTTCAGAATTTACATTTTATACGTATCGACCGACAGCGACACGATGTAGTAAGAGCTACAGGGTTGTCACTAGTTACCACAAAGTCATAATTATGGATAAACCTCAGCCTTCTTCTACAATGTTTCTTCTTAAAAGGGAAATGTAAAATGTTTGATCTCCAGCACCACCCCAACACACACAAACTAGATGGACACCACTTCAAAATTAGTGGATTCGGCCATTTCAGCCACACACATGGCTGACCGGTGTATAAAAATGAACACACCTCCATGCAATCTCCATAGACAAACACTGACAATAGGAGGGCCTGTACAGAAGAGCTCACTGACGTTCAACGTGGCACCGTCATAGGATGCCACCTTTCCAACAAGTCAGTTCAATTTTTTTGCTAGAGCTGCCCTGGTCAACTGTAAGTGCTGTTATTGTGAAGTCGAAACGTCTAGGAGCAACGGCTCAGCAGTGAAGTGGTAGGCCACACAAGCACACGGAATAGGACCGTCGAGTACTGAAGCGTGTAAAACTCGTCAGTCCTTGTTTGCTATACTCAATACAGAGATCCAAATTGCCTCCAGGAAACAATGTCAGCACAAGAACTGCTCGTCGGGAAATGGGTTTCCATGGCCGAGATACGGCACACACGTCTAGGATCACCATGCGCAATGCCAAGCGCCGGCTGGAGCGGTGTAAAGCTTGGACTGTGGAGGAGTGGAAACTGATTCTCTGGAGTGATGATTCAAGTTTCACCATCAGGCAGTCCATCAGATAAATTTCTGTTTGGCAGATCTCAGGAGAACGCTACTTGCCACAATGCGTAGTGCAAACTTGTTAAGTTTGGTGAAGGAGGAATAGTGGTCTGGGGATGTTTTCATGGTTCGGACTAGGCCCTTTAGTTCCAGTGAAGGGAAATCTTAATGCTACAGAGCACAATGACATTCTAGAGAATTCTATGCTTCCAACTTCATGGCAACAGTTTGGGGAAGGCCCTTTCCTGTTTCAGCATGACAATGCCCTGTGCACAAAGCGAGGTCCATACAGAAATGGATTGTTGAGATCGGTGTGGAAGAACTTGACTCGTCTGCACAGAGCCCTGACCTCAACCCCATCTAACAGCTTTGGGATGAATTGGAACGCCGACTGCGAGCCAGGCCCAATCGCCCAACCTCACTAATGCTCTTGTAGCTGAATGGGAGCAAGTCCCTGCAGCAATGTTCCAACATCTAGTGGTAACCCTTCCCAGAAGAGTAGAAGCAGTTAAAGCAGCAAGGGGGGCAACTCCAGATTACCCATGATTTTGTTTGACGAGCAGGTGTCTACACGCTACATGACCAAAAGTATGTTGATGTTGGGGTGGTGTTAGAGATTGTGAATATCACACAAAAACGTTTTGAATTTAAACCTAACCACACTGCTAGCCTTATGCCCAACCCTGCCCTAGCTTGTGGGTTAGAGATCTAACGCCAAGGAAGCTCCGATTCCAACATACAGCTCTGCAAGCGTATTAATGTCAAAATACATTTGTTACTCACAAAAATAATAAGTCTGTGGTAATTGAAATAAAACATGTTTTAAATAAGCACATAAATGCTTTAAAATTCAGAGGTTAGCTGACTGATATCTCAGAAGAAAACATATAATATCTCATAAACCTGTGTTAATCTCAGACCTTTTTCTCTGCGTTTAGTCATCCGTCGCCATCATCTCATGTTTCAGCATGATAATACACAGCCTTATCGTAAGGATCTGTACACAATTCCTGGAAGCTAAAAATGTCCCAGTTTTTCCATGGCCTGCATACTCAGATGTCACCCAGTGAGCATGTTTGGGATGCACTGGATCAACATGTACAACATGGTGCTCCAGTTCCTGCCAATATCCAGCAACTTCATACAGCCATTTGAAGAGTGGGATAACATTCTACTGGCCACAATCAGTGTGATCAACTGTTATGCTACATGAAGCAAGTGGTCATCAGACCAGATACTGACTGGTTTTCTGAACTATGCCCCTACTTTAAAAAATAAAATAAAAATTATGGTATGTTACCAACAGAGGCATATCTGTATTCCCAGTCATGTGAAATCCATAGATTAGGTCTAATGAATTTATTTTAATATGAACACTAACTCGGTAAAATCTTTGAAATTATATTTCTGTTCAGTATACATATCGGCCATAACGGGAGCAAATTAATACGAAACTCCATATTTGGTGAGTAACGTACGTATTTTGACAATTGCTGCGCTGTCTAATGGGCTTTTGGTTTGTTGCTTCCAGCGCGTTAGTTAGGAGAACCGTAATACCAATCATATCTAACGCACAGATACTGGGGCAGCCTAACCTTAAATTAAGACCAATAAGTTAGTTCACACGATATTGCCATTTTAACTGATTGTGGTAACTAGTGACACTCAATTCCATTGATGTTGCTACATCGTGGAGTTGGGAAAACTCGGCTAGGAAAGGAGGGAATCATAAAGGTAAACAGGACCAGTGTGGCGAAACTTACCGGTCTTTGTAGGCCTTTAGGATCACAATTCTCCTTATTCTGCAAAGAGATTGAATAGTTTAACAAGCTAAGTTGGCTAACGTCATCATTGGCACTGCCCAGAAGTTGACGTTGGTAATAGATAATGTTTTAGCTAACTAGCTAGTACCCTGGCTAATGTTAGCTAGCCAAAGCCATTTTTCAAACAAAGCTAACGCAAGCTATTAGCTAGAGACAACAGTAATGTAGGAAGAAACTTTAGTAATTTAATTAACAATTCAACTCTTACCTGCATCATACTGACGCATTTAGCTATATGTGAAGTACAATAACTTTAAAACCAAACGGCACCCTATTCTTTGCGCTTCGACCGCCAATCTTTCAAAGCCACTGTCGTTGTGTGTGATTGGTTAGATCAAATGTACAACTCCTCGTCGATTGGTCAGCCCAGCAGTGACGCGCTTCCGTTTTACTTCCTGTGTTTTTCTGTTGTTGATGTTTGTGGTGTCGGGGTAGCTAGCTAGTTGTGGTGAGTTCCACACAAAAAAAGGCGAATATGATGA
The DNA here is from genome assembly GCF_018296145.1 of Oncorhynchus tshawytscha. NCBI lineage: Eukaryota > Metazoa > Chordata > Actinopteri > Salmoniformes > Salmonidae > Oncorhynchus > Oncorhynchus tshawytscha. The sequence goes on along the minus strand of NC_056447.1, from coordinate 47,599,957 downwards.
CCATAATCAGAGGATCCCTCGCGTCATTGTTATCTAAATATTGTTTTTACATTGGCAAATATATTTATTTACACAATATTTAGATAACAATGACGTGAGGGATCGAGCACACAGCCATGTAATCTCCATAGACGAACAATGGCCGTAGAATGGCCTTACTGAAGAGCTCAGTGATCTTCAACGTGGTCACCTTTCCAACGAGTCAGTTCGTAAAATGTCTGCCATGCTAGAGCTGCCCCGGTCCACTATAAGTGCTGTTATTGTGAAGTGGAAACATCTAGGAGCAACAATGGCTCAGCCACTAAGTGGTAGGTCACACAAGCTCACAGAGCAGGACCAAAATTGTCTGTCCTCAGTTTGTGACAACCCTCCCACTCTGTGTCGTATTTTTTCTCTTTGCTCTTGTTTTCCTTAATAGGATGTCGGTGGGCGGAGCTGGAAGGGTCGTCAGCGACATGGTGTGTCCCGTGATAAATACACCTCTTCCCCATTCAATGAGGAGAGACAGGCCAAATGGACCACAGATACACCCATGTCCATAATGCTGAAACTGACCTAGAAGAGAGGAAAGGGGCGAAAGGAGAAAAAATACAATCAATTGTGTGTGTATGAAAGTGTCTCCCCCTGCACAGTTGTGAACTATAATTTTAATGACGTTTTTTATTTTTATTTGATTTTTTAATTTTTTAAAGTAAACACCACAAACTCATGTCGGGAAAAGAAAAAGGCGAAACTAATCTACGCCCATTCTGATAAAAACCTTAGAGCATCTAGCCTCGGGGGATGCCTTGCTTGACCACATCCTCCTTCCTTGTTCCTGGCCTGCCCTGTCTCTTCCACCAATCCATTTGTTTCTTATGGACAGAAAAGAGCAGAAGCTCTGAGCTGTCCGATCAGGTCCATTGCTTACTGAGTGGCATTGAGGTGACTCCATGCAGACACACTGTTAGATTTTGGTTGTGGCCGTTTGTTTGCTTTGGCACCTTAACACCCCTCATTATCACATTTATTCATGCAACCACTCACTTACACTACTGATTACACACACCATTGTTAATTGTATTTAGTTTACTTCAGTTAATAAATATATTTTGTTATTCCTTATCTCCAAGTTGTCTGCCTTTTTGTTATGAACTTTGAGACGTTTTGTGAGAAGTTGCAAAACCCCCTACAGAGTTTCAAACTGCCTCTGAAAGCAATGTCAGCACAAGAACTGTTTGTCGGGAGCGACATGAAATTGGTTTCCATGGCTGAGCTGCTGTACACAAGCCTAAGATCACCATGTGCAATGCAAAGCACCGGCTGGAGTGGTGTAAAGCTCGCCGCCATTGGACTCTCACGTTCTCTGGCGTGATGAATCACGCTTCATCATTTGGCAGTCTGACGGATGAATCTGGGTTTGGTGGATTCCCGAGAACACTACCTGCCCCAATGCATTGTGCCAACTATAAAGTTTGGTGGGGGAGGAATAATGGTCTGGAGCTGTTTTTCATGGCTCTGTCTAGGCCTCTTTGTTCAAGTGAAGGGACATCTTAAAGCTACAGCATACAATGACATTCTCTGGACGATTCTGTGCTTCCAACATTGTGGCTACAGTTTGGGGAAGGCCCGTTCCTGTTTTAGCATTTCAATGCTCCCGTGCACAAAGCGGGGTCCATACAGAAATGGTTTGTTGAGATCGGCGTGGAAGAACTTGACTGGCTTGCACAGAGCCCTGACCTCAACTCCATCGAACACCTTTGGGATGAATTGGAACACCGACTGAGAGCCAGGCGCAATCGCCCAACATCAGTGCCCGACCTCACTAATGCTCTTTTGGCTGAATGGAAGCAAGTACCCGCAGCAATGTTCCAACATCTACAAATTAGTGGAGTCAGCTATTTCGGCAACTCCATATTAATGCCCATGATTTTGGAAATGATGTTCGACGAGCAGGTGTCCACATACCTTTGGTGTGGCTGAAATAGCCAAATCCACTAATTTGTAGTATCCACATACTTTTGTGTATATATGGTGTAATTTAAAAGTATGCATCAAGATGTCTAATATAATTCATTTGTCAAAAACAAATGTATGCATAAAAAAATGAATCACTATTGCTTCCAAAATCTTTTTTTACAACTGAGGAGAAGTGCCAAGATGGCTGTGAGGTGGCTTCAATACAGTGCCCCCTATCAGTCATCCAGGGTTTATGCACATCATTTGTACAACTCCACTGTTCGTTTTCACACAGCCTGTGGATGAAGTCAGGAAAATATGTCTCATAAAAATAAAAGTTCATTAAACACCATAAAGTATGCAGCGCTCATTGTTGAGAGCAACTTTGCAGAGGTGACCGCAGTAGGAGGATGCAGACGCCTCAAGAAAGGCTTCCTACCTTGTTCCATTGGAATGATATCATCCCGGCCAAACAGAGACCTGTGTGAGAAAGGGTAGAGAGACCCCCTTCCCCTAGACCTACTTCCCCTCCCCTTGCAGTCGATGTGAAGCAGGAGGATACTCACATTCAGTAATGCGCAGACACTGAACCTGCAGCCCTGGATATGGTCCTGATGAAGATCGAGGACCAATTTCTTAGAGAAAGAGGAACTGCAGTAGAAGTTGAAGAATCTGGCAGCACAACACTGCTTTGGTCTGCAGAGATTTGCTGGGTCCGTTGAGAACATACAGTTGGGCTCCCAACTGGCGCAGCGGTCTAAGGCACTGCATCTCCGTGCAAGAGACATCACTACAGACCTTGGTTTGAGTCCAGGCTGTATCACAACCGGCCGTGATTGGGAGTCCCTTAGGGCGGTGCACAATTGGCCCAGTGTTAACCGGGTCAGAGTTTGGCCGGGGTAGGCCATCATTGTATATAATAATTTGTTCTTAACTGACTTGCCCAGTTAAATTATACTTTTTTTGTTAAAAAAATTGCGAGGTATCGGAAAACCTTTCTCGTCATTGTGGTTGAATCGGTGTTTGAAATGAACTATATGACTGAGGGACCATAATTGTATGTGTTGTGTACAGAGGTCGGGTAGTCATTCAAAAATCATGTTAAACACTATTATTGAACACAGAGTGACTCCATGCAACTTATTATGTGACTTGTTAAGCACATCTTTACTCCTGAACTTGGTTAGGTTTGCCATAACAAAGAGGTGGAATTCTTATTGACTCAAGACATTTCAGCTTTTCATTTTTTAATAATTTTGTAAACATTTATAAAAACATTATTATTATTCCACTTTGACAATTTAATCCATTTTAAATTCAGGCTGTAACACAACAAAATGTTTTTTTAAATGTTTTTGTCTAGATGACATGATTTTCATCCAAGGACTTTTGGGGCATTCCAAAGAGTTTTCAGTGTCCCTGAACATGCTGGGATAAAACTGACATTGAAAAGCACTTTTTAGTATATCTTAACTACCGTATCCAACTATGTTTAACTAGACAGACACAATTGTACATATCTGCCTTTATATCAGTCATAATCTGAAGATTTGCAAGCCACAAGCACCTGATTACCTTCTGGCATTTGACTGAACCGGCGGCAGCAACAACAAAGATGGTCTGAGTCAACAAAGCTAAAACAGCTACAGCTAGCCTTCCTTGAAGAAAATCTGTAAGTGACTACTTACTTAAGTATAGTACAGTATTGTAAGATGATTCAGTCTGGTTCCTGATCTGTTTGGGCTCTTGCCAACTCCATTGCTGTCATTGTCAAGCCAAACATTATTTGTCACGATAATGAGTGACAAGGAGTTGGCATGATAGTACACACACACAATGGTACTACTAATGAGGCAAGTGCTTTCAGGCTTTTAATGATCCAGGAGATCATAGAGCCTAATCAGGAAGTCTTGAGGAAATAATGCTGCCATTTAACCTATTTTCCCAACAATGAAGCAATATTTCTGCTTATGATAAACATAATGTTTATTACTATTGATTTCAAGAGTTATGTAAATGAAGGACACATAAAGTAAATTTGATGACCAATATGTTTTGCTTTGTGTTCAATAGGCCCTGCCACAGATGGATGAGTGTTTCCTGTTCATGACTCGTCTTGCACTGGGCCTGAAGCAGAGGGACCTGGCCAATCGCTACAGCGTCTGCCAGTCCACTGTGAGCCGCATCATCACTTCTTGGGCCAACATATTGTACTGCCTGCTTGGCTCCGTCTCCATCTGGATGTCACCAGGGAGCGTCAGGGCCCACCTGCCCCTGGAGTTCAAGGACTATGCAGACATAACGGTTCTGGTAGACTTTACAGAGCTCCGCTGCCACTCACCATCCTCCTATCAGCTGTCGTGTCTTTACTATCATTAAATTGAAGACTTATAGTTTTTATCAAAGATTCTCTGTAATTAGTATTACTGATTAATCATGTAAATGTAATTAACTAGGAAGACGGGGCACCAAGGAAAAATATTTGGATTACACAGTTATCATGTCCTAAAATAACTTTTCAGATATTTTATCTGATCAATTAGTCTTCGAATTAATGAATTATTTACTTTACCTCACATTAGTCTCATTCCAAAAGTCGCAAATTGTTGGTTATCTGCACAAACCCAGTCTTCACTATGAGTCATCCATACATCAATTGTCTTAAATCATTTATTTATTACTAACTAAGTAATTCACAGAAATGCATAAACAAACAGATAGGGGAATGTGCCCTAGTGGGCTAAACCGGCATGACGGCTTGCTAGACAAAAGGGAAGTGGGGGTCGACTAAGAAGTCACTACAGAGTTAATAATTATAACAATTGAAATGCTAATCCTTTGCACATGAACGCTGACTCATTCGGGAACAATTGCAATCAATATATATATTTACACTCAGTGTGTCGTCTTGATCGCTGGTGAAAAGTTTGTTTCTTTTGGAGAGTTTCGTCCTCTCTCTCTTTTTCTTTCTCTCTCTCTCTCTCTCGCTCGCTCGCTCTCTGTCTTGGTTAGAGGGGATAGTTCAGAGTGACATTCATTCATTTGTTATAGAATGAATGTTTCGGCGGTTGTCGTTCTTCGTGTTCAATGATACCGAATTCCTAGCTGCAGACTAGTAATTAATATCAAAGACTTGTTCTTTTTCTGTCGGTATCGATAGTCTAAGAGTTTAACCACGTGGTATGGTTAAAAGATTCAGCAATGGTCTACAACCTTTGTCCCCTCCTAATGGATAACAACATGGTCTGGTGCTAATTTCTCAAAGTTGGGTTTTATTCAGAATTATTCAGCAGAAAGGGGCTGTCCCAGGATGCCTGACCCTAACTGGGCTCAGAGGCGGTCCTCTGATTTAGTTAACTCAAATTCCCTTTTTGAGTTTTCCTTCATTAAACAGTCCAAAATCACATTGTAAAATTGTGTAAACAGTATCATACTCACTCATTCATCTTATACAACAATTAGATGTAAACCTCATATCTGAGGCTATTATATAAACAGCGTTATGGTAATGTGGCCACACCGTGTCCCATGAGCTTCCCCAAGTTGTAACAAACGGACCAGTTCGTAGCTGGATTCTTCACCGATCTTTTATACTTTCTCCGGAACATGACATTTGTTCCTACATCAAGTTCTGTGAGATGGAAGGAATTCCTTTGTTCTCTATGAAAATGTACTCTCTCTATACTGTGTGTCCATGAGCAGATCCTCAGGAATTTACGATGTCTCTCTGGCCACAACAGCCTAGTTGAAGGAGGAAAGGGGGAGGTAGGGAGAGGGGAATGGGGCTCGCCACACCCAAAGAGGCAACGTCATGACACAGCTGTACAGTCTGTCTCCACCTTCAAGGTAATGGTGGGACTACATGGCGCAGTCACGTCTGTATCTGCACTCTATCCTGGAGCTGTAAGTGTTTAGGAGATATTCCTGCAGTATGGCATCGTTCCCCTACTCACTACAGACGCGGCCATTATGGTGGATAAGGGCCCCGGTGTGGACGACCTTTTAAGTTCCAACGGCCAACTTCCTGGTCAAAGGGCACACAGATGTCAGCAGGGCGCAATGTGATGGATGATGAAAGGGTAAGGGGATACCTAGTCAGTTGTCCAACTGAATGCATTCAACTGAAATGTGTCTTCCGCATTTAACCCAACCCCTCTGAATCAGAGAGGTGCGGGGGGCTGCCTTAATCGACATCCATGTCTTCGGCACCCGGGTACTGCCTTGCTCAGGGGCAGAAAGACATATTTTTACCTTGTCAGCTCAGGGACTCGGTCTAGCAACCTTCCGGTTACTGGCTACCTGCCGGATGAGACACAGATCATTGCAAAACTGAGGGGACCGGTAGATAGGACAATGTGTAGAGTCAAAGACCACAAGCTCTTTGAGACAGTGATGTACCTGTCAGATATAATCATTCAACTGTTCACAGTGGCATGCCTGCTGGTCAACTACCAACATGAACAACTACCAGCAATTAAAGTACCAAGGCACAGGCGGAAAGGAAGTGAGGGGGGAGTTGGGCCTCTTGCTCCATCTACTCCTCTCTGGCCAAGTACTGTACTGCTAGAAGGGGTTTTGAAGAACCAGTAGGGGGCACTACTCTCCTCTCTTGGTCTAAGTAGAACACAATACCCCACAAATGATGCAGTTCTTCAAAGAGATGTTCAACCAGTGGAGGCTGGTGGGAGGAGCTATAGGAGGACAGGCTCATTGTAATGGCTGGAATGGAATAAATTAAATTGTATCAAATACATCAAATATATGGAAACCACACATTTGACTCTGTTCCGTTTATTCCATTCCAGCCATTCCACTGTGATCAACCAATGCTCAAGAGCTTCACTAAGTTGATGTTGTTGGTTGTTGTTTTTTTAAAGAAAATGTTTATTGTAATTCCAGGAAAAGAGGGCCACACATCACCCAATTCACCGAAGTCAATACTGTATGTGTAGAAAGCTCTACCTCATTCCTCAGAGTGGTTTGGACTGTATCACAGCTCCTCTGAAGATGGGAAAAAACAAGTGTTTTGTACTCCACTTGACAATGAAATAACACAGGAATCTTAAAACACACTTGTGTCAGTATAATTGCTGCAACATTAAATACATGGCTGCTATACATCTGCTATTGAGAAAACATGTGAAGAAAAGGCAATCACAGGTCATTCCTCTGCAAATTAGATATTGACTGGTTTATGAATGGTTTGTTATGATAGAGATGGTATTTTCTGTAAAACTGTGAAAATCACTAACATTGTTAAGTGCTCTTTTAGAAACGGAAACCCATTTGTCTGTATTTTATTTTATAACAAAAATACAACGTTGAACCCAATTAACGTTCAAATCCTCAAATATTTACTGTATGTCAAATATAACGGATAATAAAAGAAACCATAGAGCCTCCAACATATAATCAATATAAATGAATAGGCACGTGAATATAAAACTTTAGTCTAAACGGTATGGTCCCTCCGTGTACCATTGACTGGGAGGTTGTGCCGTCCACAGACTTATAGTCCTAATGATCAGCCATTCTTTCTGACTGGCAGTCGCCACAATACGAACACACTCAATGTCAAAGGCAATCTTGTGGTCCACGTCTTGAACCTCAATGTTGCCATATTTAAACTCCCCTAACGTGATGTAGGTAGAACACTGCCTTCCTCTTTTTGTCCCCACCAGCTTCTCTCCTACTTCCAGAGCTCCATGGTGCAGGATGTCGTTCTGACGATCGTCCGTTCCTGTCACAATTTTTATCTTGCTGATTTGAGTTGGTTCGTGTAAGATAATGACAAAGAAGTCTCCGGTAGAGGGGTGTTTCCCCCAAAAGTATTCGTCCACACTGCTATAAGCCTTGGTGGCGTCATAGTTTTCAAATACATGAATGTTTGTGTGCAGGCTAGCAGGAGGGTTGTCAGGGATATCAATGGAGTCTTCTTCAAAGTCATCATCCTTCAACTTGTTCTCTGCCCCTTTATATGAGGAGTAGTAGCCCATGTGCTGGAACAAGGAGGGCTTGAAGCGGATCACGTCTTTCTGGGCAAGCAGGTCCCGGAAGTGAATGAGGAGCCAGTCACAGGGCATCTCCTGGTAGAACATGAGCAAGAAGTGTGCCAGGCGTGGCAGGTCTCTTGAGTGGTAGAGCTTCCCTATGTAGCCAAGCTTGGAGAACTCCAGCATCACCCAGTAGGAGCCTTCCCTGGAGGTGACCACCTTCTTCAGGGATGTCAGAAAGTTCCGTGAGCAGCGCACATCATCCTCCAGCATCATGTAGAAATCAGAGAGGTTGGTGCAGAAGTTGAGGAGAAAGGCATAGTCCACGTTCTGCTTGGAGCGGAATCGTACCCTGTCCTCTGGGTCATTGTAGTTCCTTTTTAGCCCATCCAGTGATGGATAGTACTCCTCAGGGGCATGGATCACCAGGAGATGCCCAGCGATGATGTGGTGGGCAAACTTCCTGGAAATGTCCTGCACCAGGTTTTCACACCAGGCCAGGTCAAAGTCTGCCAGGTGGACCACCACCACAATCTCTTTCAGCTCATCATAACTGGACTGGTCAAAAATAGATTTGATCGTCTCCATGAGGTAATTTCCTCTTTTTCTTTTCACGGATGACAATCCAATGGTTAGATATTCTGCAAACACAAACATTGATATGACTATATAAATAATAATAATAAAAAAGACAAATCAATGACTTTCAGGATGAAATACATGTGTATCTACAGGTATATTTAAAAGGTACATTTACTCTTTCGGGGCAGTGGGGTCCCAGCGAGGTAACGATATGTGACGTTTATGGTTCCAGAGAAATTAGTGAGGTCTCTGAAGGTGTGAACATATCTCTCAGTGTTTGAAGGATGCATTGATGTCTCTCTCAGAGGTCTTTTACCCGCCTCCTAAAAAAACGACGACAGCATTTTTACTCAAAATGTAAAATACAAATATGACATCATAGGAAGGAAGATCCAGAGACAGCCTACCATCATGTATCCATCCTCCATGTAGAGATTGAAGAAGAGGAGACAGGTGATCAGGACCCCCAGAAAGGGGATGGTGGAGCGTTTACGGAAATACCTCATCTTGTCCAGGGACTTCCACACCAGCCTCATGATGGTGACAGTCACTGGTGGAAGAGAAATAACAGCATTAAAACAGAGCCTAATCAGTTAAAGGATATCATTGATGCGCACAGATTTCCTGTAGAGCTCACTGGAAGATTTTTATTTAATCCCCTAAAGCAAGTTGTTTGAACAAATTGGTAGTTTTCATTCGCAAAAGACTGTCTGTAGACTGTCTGGTAGGTGATATTGATCTACATCCCCCAAAGTCAATCCAGTTTTGTTGAATGTACAGTATGTCTATGTGAGTGCGTACACAGAACTGCCTGTACAGTGTGTTTTTTGTGCTTGTTCGAATTCAGCTGTGCATGTATGCATATGTAAGGTATGTACAGCTCTGGAAAGAATTAAGAGACCACTGCAAAATGATCAGTTTCTCTGGTTTTACTGTTTATAGGTATGTGTTTGGGTAAAATGAACAGATTTATTTATTCGTTATTTTACCAGGTAAATTGACTGAGAACACGTTTTCATTTGCAGCAACGACCTGGGGAATAGTTACAGGGGAGAGGAGGGGGATGAATGAGCTAATTGTAAACTAGGGATTATTAGGTGACGGTGATGGTTTGAGGACCAGATTGGGAATTTAGCCAGGACACCAGGGTTAACACCCCTACTCTTACGATAAGTGCCATAGGATCTATAATGACCTCAGGCCCTCCAACACCACTTCCAGCAGCATCTGGTCTCCCACACAGGAACTGACCAGGACCAACTCTGCTTAGCTTCAGAAGCAAGCCAGCAGTGGTATGCAGGGTGGTATGCTGCTGGCATTGTTTTATTCTATAAACTACTGACAACATTTCTTCCAAATTCCAAGTAAAAATTTTGTCATTTAGAGCATTTATTTGCAGAAAATGACAACTGGTCAAAATAATAAAACAAATATGCAGTGATGTCAGAACTAGAATAATGCAAATAAAATAAGTTCATATTTATTTTTAAACAACAAAATACGAATGTTTTAACTTAAGAAGAGTTTAGAAATCAACATTTGGTGGAATAACCCTGATTTTCAATCACAGCTTTCATGCGTCTTGGTATGCCCTCCACCAGTCTTTCACATTGATGTTGGGTGACTTCATGCCACTCCTGGCTCAAAAATTCAAGCAGCTCAGTTTTGTTTAATGGCTTGTGACCATCCATCTTCCTCTTGATCACATTCCAGAAGTTTTCAATGGGGTTCAGGTCTGGAGATTGGGCTGGCCATGACAGGGTCTTGATCTGGTGGTCCTCCATTCACACCTTGATTGACCTGGTTATGTGGCATGGAGCATTGTCCTGCTGGAGAAACCAATCCTCAGAGTTGGGGAACATTGTCAGAGCAGAAGGAAGCAAGTTTTCTTCCAGGACAACCTTGTACGTGGCTTGATTCATGCGTCCTTCACAAAGACAAATCTGCCCGATTCCAGCCTTGCTGAAGCACCCCCAGATCATCACTGATCCTCCACCAAATGTCACAGTGGTTACGAGACACTGTGGCTTGTAGGCCTCTCCAGGTCTCGCACGCTCTGTGAAACTTGGCAGAGGATCGGTGATATGCATATGTATACATGTAATGTACTGTGTGTGTGTGCGAGTGTGTGTATGTATGTAAGTGTGGTGTGCATGTGTGTGCGCTGAGACATACACACACTTGTACAGTGTGTTGTACGGCCCTCCATCTCCAGCCATTCCCAGTGGACCTCTGGCAGAGAGCTAATCTGGGTCAAAGTGCAAACTTCAGAGAAGGGCCTGGGAGAGGCTTGTTTACACATGAATCATTCCTCCCGTCCTCGTTACGCTCGCCACTGATGGAACCACAAAGCCTTTCATGTTTCCTTCTGATCTTAAAGGTAAATACTCAGAGAGCTTTCACTCTGGAAGCAGCTTGGATCAAAAGCCTTATTCAATAGGAGCATATTGTTCCCCAATATAGGACAGAAGTGGGAGAGAGTTTGGTGTACCTGGAAGTGTTGCTGACAGACCTGCAGTATGTTGGTAGAAATATGAGCTGTGCTATTGCAGGGTTGTCTGATTTACAAATGAACATTTTCTGTAATGTACAGTATAAACAGCCTCTGAGATGAATGTATGCTGACAGGAACAAATTGATCGTACTCTTCCCATAAAGAAAAACATATTATTGAAGAGGTGAATATAGTCTTTACAGACAACTAACTGCCAGCACACCAGCCGAGGTCCACCTTTGGCTCATTTCCTAACCATTTCCAAACTTCCTGTAAAATTAATATGAATATACATCGCTGTTTGAGTCAATCCATTTGCAACACAGAAGGATAATGAAGAAAAAGTGCTTTAAAAAAAGCCAATTAATCTTATGTAAAACGGCTGCTCAATGCAGCTAATGAGATGCCATTTTAATAAGCGGGTGTGTTGTACATCAAAGCCATTTGGTAAACACTATTGTTCATTTGTTTGCTGTCAACATTCAGGTAACATGTAGCCTAGGCGCCAGTCCGTTTCTGCATCAGCCAACTTGTTGTTGCCTTGTCAAACATGGGGACCAGTGAGTCGAGTTTAAAGTTCTCCAAGCTTTGCACCGGCCTCTTCAAATATTCATGCCCAACACTGTGTGTAGTCTTCAGCACAGTAATGTGATGTTACAGTGTGGGCTGAAGAACTGCAACCAGCCAGCCACAGAAGAGCTTCATTGGTCTTAAACGTACAATTTCATCAAATTCACCACTAAAAATACTAAATTATACTACAAATTACAGTCACATTTACCCTGTAAAAATGAGAAGTAGCCACCATGTGACACCAATCTCTTCAACCAACCCAGTCAGCTACTTGATCTATGAGGCCCTTATTGAATGGGTGATGCCTGTTATTATCCATAGCCTTAAAATATTATATTCAACATATGATCATGGTGTACATAAAGCTACACCATTTATTCACTCAGCTATAGCAGTCCATAAACAATGGTCGTCTCTCTCCTTCCAAATAGCAGTGATGCTGAATATGGTTATGGTGTCATTGAGTGTCCTCTCACTCCCCACCCCACCCTGCACAGTGCTGCTGGGCTGTGACGGACTGTGGAGTCCATTTTGTCACCTTGTTTCATTCTGTCTTAGATTGGAAATGCATGGAGGATTATTGCCTGGTGTTCAGGATGAGTGATGATGGGCACTGAGCCTGGCCTGGCCTGCTCTTTCTCTCCTCTTGTTTGTGTGGGGATGTCAGAGCTCAGCTGGAGGAAAGAGAAATCGATTATCTTGGTCATGGGTGTTAGTGGACATTTCAGTTTGTTTTATTGTGTCTCGGGGAAAACATTCATAACGTCACTAATAACAATGACTATTGAAACAACAAAGAAGAGGAAATAGGAAGATGGGGTACTTCTTCCAAATGATATGGATATATCCATCAGACATGCACACAGCTATGAGGAGCTGGAGATGCAGCTGAGATTTGCTGGCCAATATGTATGTAGCCACAGGATTCCTTTAATTAAAACCTCTTAAATATAAGGTGTCCTTTCTGGTACCGGTTCCGACCATCATTTTTGCTTAACAATCGACATGTAGATCGAAATGGCTTGCATTGAGCAAAAGCCCTGGTTCCCACAGACAGTCATTTTTTTCTTTATCTGTGTGAAGTAGTATGTGAAATCTGAAACCACTTGAAGCTGGGATGTCCCACCTACCATTTAATTCGCTCTTCCGACTGTCCATCAACTCTTGGCTCCTACAGCTCAGCCACTGACAAAGAATACCATCATTACATTGTAGCACATTCAGAGATTTATAGCCATTCATCTAAAATAATTCATAGATTTTAAACAAAAAAACACTTTCTGTTTGTCATAGACTGAGGTGGGAGGCGAGTTCCTAACGAGTTCAGGAAGCCAAGCTAGAGCTCTGTGAAACATTTTGACCTAAAGAGACTTAAATAATATCCACATTTTCTCTAACACTAAACATACCAGTGGAGGCTCCTCCGAGGAGGAATGGAAGGACCATCCTCCTCAGTGAATTTTTTAATTTTTTAAATTGTAAAACAATAAAAGTTATCCTTTTTAGATAAAACTATAAAAATATATTGACATTTCGCCAAAAAAAAACATTATTTTGTAATGAAGGTCTACAGTAGCCTCAACAGCACTCTGTAGGGTAGAACCATGGTGTAGCTGGAGGACAGCTAGCTTCCATCCTCCTCTTGGTACATTGACTTCAATACAAAACCTAGGAGGCTCTTGGTTCTAACCCCCTTCCATAGACTTACACAGTAATTATGACAAATTCCGGAGGACGTCCTTCAACCTATCGAAGCTGTTGCAGCTTGAACTGACATGTTGTCCACCCAATCAAAGGACCAGAGAATGAATCTAGTACTGAAAGCATAGACTACAGCTAGCTAGCATTGCAGTGCAAAAAATGTGGTGAGTAGTTGACTCATAGAGAGAGAAAGACAATAGTTGAACAGTTTTCAGCAAATCGATTTCTTCAAGAATGAAGTAGAAGCAAGAGAAAGAGGGAGAGGGAGAGATTATTATGTTTTTTTTTCACTTTCAGTTTAACTTAACTTAGCTAGTTGGCTATGACTATCCAATACAACACTGGAACTCTTCCAAGTCAAGGTAAGCTTTTGGTTTTATTAATGTATTGCCACCGGGTGTCACGATCGTCGTAAGGAGCAGACCAAAATGCAGCGTGGTATGTGTTCATGATGATTTTTTAAATTAAAGAAAGCACTGAACACTGAATACAAACTATACAAAAACAATAAACGAATAACGACCGTGAAGCTATAATGAGAACTGTGCTGACACAAGCAACTAACATAGGCAATCACCCACAAACAAACAGTGAAACCCAGGCTACCTAAGTATGATTCTCAATCAGAGACAACTAATGACACCTGCCTCTGATTGAGAACCATACTAGGCCGAAACATAGAAATCCCAAAATCATAGAAAAACAAACATAGACTGCCCACCCCAACTCACGCCCTGACCATACTAAATAACGACAAAACAAAGGAAATAAAGGTCAGAATGTGACACCGGGGCCCGCCAGTGTAACTGCTAAACTGCTTATTGACTTTACACTAACGTTACTGCACGATTGTAGCGGGTTTACTAGCGCATCAGTTCTATTAGCTATGTTGACTAGGACATTACTTGAGCTAATATGGGGACAACGATGTACCCTGTGTGTAACGGTTAGGACATGGTTTGGCTTGGAAAGGTTATTTGCCTGGTTACGTACAGCTGATGTGTTGTGCATTGAAGTCCACAAAAGAAGGGAAAGGGTGAGAGGAGGAGAGTACATAGAGGCGAGATGGAATACAACGTGGCTGCTATGAAAATTATCTGTGTTTACGTGTGATCAGGGTTGTATTCATTCCACCAATTCTGTTGAAAAAAAACGCTTCTTAAACATGGGGCAAACGAAACAGGGATAAAAGTACCTGACTTTGTCCAATTGAAACTCTTGTTTGCAACAGCTGTCTGTCACCTCCAATGAGTCTTCAGCAGTTTATATTTTTTTAAATAATTTCTTTGAGTATGCAGCATTACTAGTTATTGTTTATGGCTGCCTCATAATAAATTATGACTATATATTTATTTATTTTACCTTTATTTTAACTAGGGAAGTCAGTTAAGAACAAATTCTTATTTACAATGACGGTCTACCGGGGTACAATGAGTTAACTGCCTTGTTCAGGGGCAGAACGACATCTTTTTCTTTTTACCTTGTCAGCTCGGGGATTTGATCCAGTAACTTTTCGGTTACTGACCCATCACTTTAACTACTAGGCGTAGATTACATTTTCGTTTACATTTAGTTACACTTAACTGGTTAATTGCATCATCTCTGTTTTTATCTCATGCTGTTCCACCTGAATGTTTCCAGTGCAACTGTTGATATTTGATGTAAGATGAACTGTCAGTTCCCAGGGCTGATCAATTGGTTACTCTACATTATTTTACAGATTGTAAAATCTAGAACTAGTGGACCACTGGATCCATCCAGACCCCTGTGTTTCTACACAGGGAGACAGTCAGTGAACAGTGCAAGTTATACTGGGCACAAACTGGTTGAATCAATGTTGTTTCAACGTAATTTGTCAAGTATTGTGATGTGGAATCTATGTAGAAAATACATTTTTTGCAAAAAGTGAAATTTCAACCACTTAATTATGTCATCACGAAACCAATTTTCAACATAGACAAATGAAATATGAAATATGTTGAATTTGATCATACATACATCATAAATTGATTATTTCTGTAATTTGAAAGTTACACATCTTGAAAATGTCATTGCTGTCAAGCAAAACATGTTAGAACTATGGCAACAATGGACAAATGAAAAGAATCCCAAAAGATAGTTTTGGGAGGAATTTTCCTTTAATAATGAATATGTTGGATTCATGTCTCCATTTCAACCAAAATCTAAGTTAAACTAAATCAAATAAAACTTTATTAAACGTGCATTTAAAGTTTGATTTGATGTCCTTTTCTTTAACTTAGATTTTTTGGTTGAGATGGAGACGGTGAATGCAACATATCAATTATACATTTGTAGACAAACTGGAATTAAAATCACACTAGATCACTGGCACAAAATATACATCTCCTTCAAATGTTGATATTTTGTTGTGTTGACAACCAAACACAAACTCAATGTTACTTTTGCAAATACAGTAAATAACTTGTTGACAAGTTAATAGGCTATCAAATTATATGTTGGATTCACATCTCCAACTAAACCAAAAATAAAAGTAAAAAAATAGGATTAAGCCAGTGGCTCAGATGAAACTATCCAAGCATTAGATACAAAAACCAAATATCAACATTTAAAGGAGATGTACAGGTCATTCTGAAAGTATTCAGACCTCTTGACTTTTTCCACATTTTGTTACGTTACAGCTTTATTCCAAAGTATGAGGAGCTCACACTTCACTAAACCCCAAAAAAGTATTCAGACCCCTTGACTTTTTCCACATTTCGTTACATTACAACCTTATTCTAAAATTGATAAAAATGTTTTTTTTTCTCCTCATCAATCTACACACAATACTCCATAATTACAAAGCAAAAACAAGTTCTTCGAATTTTTTGAAAATGTATATAAAAAAAACTGGAAATATCACATTTAGATAAGTATTCAGACCCTTTACTCAGTACTTTTTTGAAGCAACTTTGGCACCGATTACAGCCTCGAGTCTTCTTGGATATGACACTACAAGCTTGGCACACCTGTATTTGTTGAGTTTCTCCCATTCTTATCTGCAGATCCTCTCGAGCTATGTCAGGTTGCATGGGGAGTGTTGCTGCACAGCTATTTTTAGGTCTCTCCAGAGATGTTTGATCGGTTCAAGTCCGGGCTCTGGCTGGGCCACTCGAGGACCTTCAGAGACTAGTCACGAAGACACTCCTGCGTTATCTTGGCTGTGTGCTTGGGGTTGTTGTCCTGTTGGAAGGTGAAACTTTGTCCTAGTCTGAGGTCATGAGCATTCTGGAGCGGGTTTTCATCAAGGATCTCTCTGTACTTTGTTCCGTTCAGCTTTCCCCCAATCCTAACTAGTCTCCCAATCCCTTCTGCTGAAAAACATCCCCACAGCATGACGCTGCCACCACCATGCTTCACCGTAGGGATGGTACCAGGTTTCCTCCAGGCGTTATGCTTGGCATTAAGGCTAAATAGTTCAATATTGGTTTCATCAGACCAGAGAATCTTGTTTCTCATGGTCTGAGTCCTTTAGTTGCCTTTTGGCAAACTCCAAGCGGGCTGTCATGTGCCTTTTATTGAGGAGTGGCTTCCGTCTGGCCACTCTACTATAAAGGCCTGATTGGTCGAGTCCTGCAGAGATGGTTGTCCTTTTGGAAGGTTCTCACATCTCCACAGAGAAACTCTGGAGCTCTGTCAGAGTGACCATTGGTTTCTTGGTCACCTTCCTAACCAAGGCCCTTCTCCCCCGATTGCTCAGTTTGGCAAGGTGGCCAAGCTCTAGGAAAAATCTAGGTGGTTCCAAACTTCTTCCATTTAAGAATGGAGGCCACTGTGTTCTTGGGGACCTTCATTGCTGCAGAAATGTTTTGGTACCCTTCCCCAGATCTGTGCCTCGACACAATCCTGTCTCGGAACTCTACAGACAATTCTTTCAACCTCATGGCTTGGTTTTTGCTCTGACATGCACTGTAAAACTGTGGATACTTATATAAACTGGTATGTGCCTTTCCAAATCATGTCCAATCAATTGAATGTACCACAGGTGGACTCCAATCAAGTTTTTGAAACACCTCAAGGATGATCAATGGAAACAGGATGCACCTGAGCTCAATTTTGAGACTCATAGCAAAGGGTCTGAATACTTATGTAAATAAGGTATTTCTGGTTTTTATTTGTAATAAATTTGCAAACATTTTTAAAAACCTGTTCTCACTTTTTCATTATGGGGTGGTGTGAGTGGCACAGAAGTCTAAAGCACTGCATCTCAGTGCAAGAGGCGTCACTATAGTGCCTGGTTAAAATTCAGGCTGTATCACATCCGGCTGTGATTGGGAGTCCCATGTGATGTGTGCAGAGGGTCCCTGGTTCGCGCCCGGGTATGGACGAGGGGACGGTCTAAAGTTATACTGTTACATTGATGCTGTTGACCCGGATCACTGGTTGCTGTGGAAAAGGAGGAGGTCAAAAGGGGGGTGAGTGTAACAGATGTGAAACGGCTAGCTTAGTTAGCGGTGGTGCGCGCTAAATAGCGTTTCAATCGGTGACATCACTTGCTCTGAGACCTTGAAGTAGTTGTTCCCCTTGCTCTGCAAGGGCCGCGGCTTTTGTGGAGCGATGGGTAACGATGCTTCGTGGGTGACTGTTGTTGATGTGTGCAGAGGGTCCCTGGTTTGCGCCCGGGTATGGGCGAAGGGACGGTCTAAAGTTATACTATGTAACCTAGTTACATTTTTTTAAATAAAGAAGATGGGAGATGGAGAGAGAAAACACTGCTCTCGCTCCCCCCTCAGGGTGAAATAGATACTTATCAGGACCAACCTCAAAAGGTAAAGGGAGTAATTAATCAGCTTTCCTGTAGTGGTATCATGTCAGAAGCATGCCTTAGGAACAGCCAGATAATGGGGTTTAGTGAAGTGTAAGCTCCTCACACTTTGGAATAAAGCTGTAACGTAACAAAATGTGGAAAAAGTCAAGAGGTCTGAATACTTTCAGAATGACCTGTACATCTCCTTTAAATGTTGATATTTGGTTGCATAGTCAATGTATCACAATTCAATATGACTTTTGTAAGTACAGTAGATAGCCTTAACTTTAGACTATCTTACAAACTAATGTAACAACCTTAAAATGAGTGAGGTTACTGTAACTGTAAAAGTCTTATTATGTAATCATAGAACGCATGCATGGTCAAGATAGCATGTCGCAGGTCTGTGGAGATCTTCACAATATAAATATGTCAGAATCTCCAACAGCATTGATCAATTGCACTATGTACTTGTAATGTAATCTCAACTGCCATCCATGTCATTTGGCTCTGCTGGATGAAGCACGGTGATAACACATTAAGTTGCTGTATAAATAGAAAACATCTGATATTGTATTCCCATGTGAATGTGGTTGTGCTTTTAGATGGTTGAAAAGATAGTGATAACACATAGGGAATTCAACAAACTTCTGGCGGTCTTTTTGACTGGGTGAATAAAGGTAAAAATCTGACTGTGTCAACCAAAAACGGCCCACATTTCTACAGTACGTTGAAATGACGTTTAAAAAAATAAAAAAAGTTGACTAAATCGTTAATCTCGGCACCCAGAACAAAATTGCTCAATTGTTGATGTATTTGTCTCATGAATCATCCATTGGCCCAATAAGCATCAATGGGAGGTGATTCGCATCTTGGCATGTGGGTGGGTACACTACTCACAACACATTTGACTGAGGTCATTGCTCAGTCTGGTCTCCAGCGTAGATATAATCAATTCCCTATCATTACATTATTCCAGTTGCTTGAGGCCCTGGGCCATCAGGCTTTGGAATATGATATTGTTGGAGACTTTCCCAGCGTGATGACTGTCTGTCAGCGTTGCACCAGGCGGAGGATTGGGAACTATCCAGCTAGTCTGAGTCCCATTTCCAATGACGAATAGCCCTCTTGTCAATAATGCCCTCAGGGACCACACTTGCCATGGATCATTCAGGAGACATGACAGTGTGTGTTGTTGCACAAATGCCAAGAAGAGAATAGGGGTGATATCAGACTGTGGGAAAATCTGTTATTTTGATTTTTCATTTGATTTCAAATGATTTTACATGTGAGAGAATGGCTGTAGATACAATAGGGAATAACATTATTAGGTAAGATATTATTACAGATGAAAAGGACAACTTTTGCTAAGTCCACCACATTTACATTGATGTGAACACTGAAACGTTGTGTAATGTGCCCTGCCCATGTCAAATAAAACCTGTATTCACAAGCCTATTGTCTTGTAAACACGTCACTTCCCTCCCTTATACTACCTTGTAGTAAAATTCACTGGGCATGTTTTGTTAGTGTTTACAACCCCAAAAATACCAATAAAAATCACTACAGTCTTGAAGTTAACATTTCAGGAGATAGTAGGAGAAGATTCAAGGGTGCTGTATACAGGTCTTGATTAGATGTTGGTCTCCATAGTGACCACCAGAGTAATTGTAAGGTAGCATCAATAAGTGGGTCCTGCAGGGTTGATCTCAGTGGTACAGGTAAAGGGGAAAAAACGATGTAATGACTGATGAACATCGTTATATACAATTGTTTCCAACAGGCAGTGTTGATTAATCACACAGGGGGTTGGTGACACCAGAACCAACCCCCTCTATTGGAGCTGGGTAGTGAGGCTGCAGGGAGGCGCTGCTCTAGAACACAGTGACACAGTGACTCAGCTGACAGGAGGGGTGAACATGTAGTAGCAGAAGTATCTGAGTTGGGTTCAGGATCAGGGACAGGATCAGGTTCAGTTTCAGGATCAGGTTCAGGATCAGGGACAGGATCAGGTTCAGTTTCAGGATCAGGTTCAGAATCAGGGACAGGATCAGTGACAGGATCAGGTTCAGGGATAGGATCAGGACCAGGATCAGGGACAGGGATAGGATTGTGTTCAGGGACAGGATTAGGTTCAGGATCAGTGACAGGATCAGGTTCAGGATCAGGGACAGGATCAGGTTCAGGGATAGGATCAGGACCAGAATCAGGGACAGGATTGTGTTCAGGGACAGGATCAGGTTCAGGATCAGGATCAGGTTCAGGATTAGAGACAGGATCAGGATCAGGGACAGGATCAGCATCAGGGACTGTAGGTCTGTCTGTCTAGTTCCCAATCTGCTCCTCTGTAGGTCTGTCTGTCTAGTTCCCAATCTGCTCCTCTGTAGGTCTATCTGTCTGACAGAGTAATGAAAGACCAGTACTACCACACAGATTTCCTCCAAGACCACTGGATTACTACTTCACTGCAGGCGGTTGAAAAGTCTACCCATGTTCTCACCAAATCAATTGTAATTGGTTTAATTCGGGCGATAATTTGCTCATTGCTCTGCTATTTCAGTCTAAATGCAGCTCAATGCATCAATCTACAGGTTATGTGGTTAAATACAAGTTCTAACAGTCGTATAACCTTGTAACAACGTGTGGAAAGTGTATGGTGTTGTAAGTGAACAGGGCTGTGGTTGCCTATGTATGCCTCTTAAAAGGTTCACCACCGGGTTCACCCACAGGTTAATCTACAAGTTCACCCACTGGTTCATGCACAGGTTCACTCAAAGGTTCACCCACGGGTTCACCACCGGGTTCAACCACAAGTTCACCCACGGGTTCACCCACAGGTTCACCCACGGGTTCAACCACAGGTTCACCCACGGGTTCACACACAGGTTCACACACAGGTTCACCACCGGGTTCACACACAGGTTCACCACCGGGTTCACCCACAGGTTCACCACCGGGTTCACCCACAAGTTCACCACCGGGTCCACCACCGGTTCACCCACAGGTTCACCCACGGGTTCACCCACAGGTTCACCCACGGGTTCACACACAGGTTCACCACCGGGTTCACCCACAGGTTCACCACCGGGTTCACCCACAAGTTCACCACAGGTTCACCACCGGTTCACCCACAGGTTCATCCATTGGTTCACCTACAAGTTCACCCACGGGTTCACCCACAGGTTCACCACCGGGTTCACACACACAAGTTCACCCACGGGTTCACCCACATGTTCACCCACAGGTTCACCACTGGGTTCCACCACAGGTTCACCACCGAGTTCCACCACAGGTTCACCACAGGTTCACCACCGGGTTCACCACCGAGTTCCACCACAGGTTCACCACAGGTTCATCACCAGGTTCACCACCGAGTTCCACCACAGGTTCACCACCGGGTTCCACCACAGGTTCACCACCGGGTTCCACCGGTGGAGTGGCTGCTGCCAACACACTGACTCAACTCCAGCCACTTTAATAATGGGAATTGATGTAAAATATATCACTAGCCACTTTAAACAATGCTACTTAATATAATGTTTACATACCCTACATTATTCATCTCATATGTATATGTATATACTATACTCTCTATCATCTACTGCATCTTTATGTAATACATGTATCACTAGCCACTAAACTATGCCACTTTGTTTACATACCCTACATTACTCATCTCATATGTATATACTGCACTCAATACCATCTACTGCATCTTGCCTATGCCGCTCTGTACCATCACTCATTCATATCTTTATGAACATATTCTTTATCCCTTTACACTTGTGTGTATAAGGTAGTAGATTTGGAATTGTTAGGTTAGATTACTCGTTGGTTATTACTGCATTGTCGGAACTAGAAGCACAAGCATTTCGCTACACTCGCATTAACATCTGCTAACCATGTGTATGTGACAAATAAATTTGATTTGATTTGAGTTTCACACACAGGTTCACCACCGGGTAAAAACAGCATCACTCAAATTAATAAGAGCAACACTGAAGATTCAGCTCTGGTACACCTGAGGCTCCACTGACTCTCTGCAGTCAGGATCAGTAGAGCTGGTCTCCACTGACTCTCTGCATTGTTGATGCTTCGCTCCTTGGGAGTCTAGCTACGTTATCAGTGATCATCAAAGCACTGTCAAGAAAATTTGAAACTGGGGCTTCCAGAGGCTGAAACTGGGGCTTCCAGACGCTGCCTGCAACGCTAGACACATCTAAATGAGACAGGCTTATTAATTCTTCAAAAGCCACCAAGCTTCCTTTTCCCCAAGACTGATTTTGGTACATTTAAAAAGTGTAGAAACTCAGTTTGTGTACATTTTACTTGAGGTAAACCTGCGAGACTGTTTTATGCTTATGGGGTCAAAAAAATAACCTTGCACAATGCACATCTACGTACAGTGTGAAATGTGAAATCTAAAGTGTGAAATCTACATCCCAACTGTCTGAAACATCAAAGCTTTAGTTATCTTTATGATTGCAAAGTAGATAGACTCTTTAAACAAGAGAGAAGAAGCGAGTACTTCAAAATGCACATAATTTAATACCACCCAATATTTAATTGGTGAATTAATTTGAACACGAGAGGCTTTAATAATCGTCATGTTTGTACTTAGAGTAGTTCACTCTCTCTCTCTCTCTCTCTCGCGCTCTCTCTCGCACTCTCTCTCGCACTCTCTCTCGCACTCTCTCTCACACTCTCTCTCTCTCGCTCTCTCTCTGCAACAATCAAATAATCTTGAGAAAATCTTGTTGACCATTTCATTAGTTCTGCAGTGTGCTTCTCTTCCCAGTAGTAGCATTTCAGCACAAGCTCAGGCCCAGTTTCAGCAGTGTCACTTTCAGAAAAGAGTCCATCAAGACTGTAGGCCTAAACTATTCTCTAATTCAGCTAGAAGAGCACTTTGGAAGGGATGATGAAGATTCAGATAAGCTCTGGACCTCCCTCTCCACAGGAAGATATAATGGTCTTCTCCTTACCTGGAGAGATGAGTGTATTTCTACCAGGGGCTGTCCCCTCTTACAAAGCCCATTAAGTCAGAGTGGTTTTTGAAAATGTCACAAAAAAAAGGGAACTGTTAATCTCAATAACTTGAAAATAATAATAATTTAATTTGGTGGGTGCTTGTATTTGTCCAATTTCACACATGCACAAGTGTGTATTAATTAACACGTGTGAATTGGAGAATTGGAATGACTCAACCTGACAAAGGAACTGAAACAGAGCTCATTCCAAACCGACAGGTCATTCATTCTACACTCCAATTCCCGACGCATGCAGTAACTCAATTTTCCCATTTTTGGTAAATTAGTCTAGTCAGCTATCTAAACTTGTTGTAATCATGGTCGAATTACTGACTGGACACACCAGGCACGTGCCCAGGTGCCCTGACCTCCAGGGGGCCCCCATTGATTTAGTTAGTCTCACATAGATATTATATTAACATGGCAGAAGTCCTGGCAAAATGTGTAGAATTGCGGGAAATGATCTTAAAAACTGCAAAAACATTTCTCCACCTTATGGCAAAATGTGTAGAATTGCAGCAAACGTGCTGTGAAATTAGTTATAAAATTGCAAACTCTCTAAAAATCTGCTTAGGTCCCCAAAAATGCTAGGACACACACTACATCCCTCCTGACCTCCTCACACCTCCTCTCTACTCCATGCCTGGAGCCAGACTCTTGTGTTGTCTACCTCAGAGAAGCTGGTACTTGGCATAAAGAAGAGGCTCCAGTGGATTCTGTACTCCGCCTGCCAATGGGCTCTTTTGATCAGCCGCCAGGTGATGACAGACAGGTGATAATCTCTCTGTCCCTTTCTATCTTATTCCCTTTCTATTTGTTTTTGTATTCTGTATTCTCTCTCTTTTATACTCTCTCTCCTATTCAATTCAATTCAAAGGGCTTTATTGGCATGGGAAACATATGTTTAAAGGAATAGACATCTCAAATGTCATATTATGGCTATATACAGTGTTATAATGATGTGCAAACATCCCCCCACTTCCTCTCTCCTTCTCCCTGATCTGGAATGAGAGCACACAGGCTTTGGTTCCTGTTGTCTGTCCTGTAGGAAGAACAGCTGTTTGCATGAATCTTTAATGCACATTGTTCATTGTTCATTGCCCACATCAGTGTATCTCCATTCTAGTAGATGTATATCTGTATCCCCTCATTCTCACTTTAAACAACTTCAAGAGCTGGTTATTCATAGTGCTCAAATCTGTATTCACTCATCGTTTTTCTATTCTATGGGGATTGCTCAAATTGAACTTGACTTGATCATTAAAATGTTTTAAAAGCTTTTCAACAACTTGCAAGTGGTAGTGAGACAAAGTAAGATTAAGAATAACAATCTCCTCAAAATATAACAATCACATCTGCATTTACCTAAAGTGTGAGAGTATTAGTGGCTTTTGTTTGTCCATAAATATAATAGGGAAAGGGGGATACCTAGTCAGTTGTATAGGGAAAAGGGGATACCTAGTCAGTTGTATAGGGAAAAGGGGATACCTAGTCAGTTGTATAGGGAAAGGGGGATACCTAGTCAGTTGTATAGGGAAAGAGGGATACCTAGTCAGTTGTATAGAGAAAGGGGGATACCTAGTCAGTTGTATAGGGAAAGGGGGGGGATACCGATACCGATACCTAGTCAGTTGTATAGGGAAAGGGGATACCTAGTCAGTTGTATAGGGAAAGGGGGGGGGATACCGATACCTAGTCAGTTGTATAGAGAAAGGGGGATACCTAGTCAGTTGTATAGGGAAAGGGGGATACCTAGTCAGTTGTATAGGGAAAGGGGGATACCTAGTCAGTTGTATAGGGAAAAGGGGGATACCTAGTCAGTTGTATTGGGAAAGGGGGACACCTAGTCAGTTGTATAGGGAAAGGGGGACACCTAGTCAGTTGTATAGGGAAAGGTGGATACCTAGTCAGTTGTATAGGGAAAGGGGGATACCTAGTCAGTTGTATAGGGAAAGGGGGATACCTTGTCAGTTATATAGGGAAAGGGGGATACCTTGTCACTTATATAGGGAAAGGGGGATACCCAGTCAGTTGTATAGGGAAAGGTGGATACCTAGTCAGTTGTATAGGGAAAGGTGGATACCTAGTCAGTTGTATAGGGAAAGGTGGATACCTAGTCAGTTGTATAGGGAAAGGGGGATACCTAGTCAGTTGTATAGGGAAAGGGGATACCTGGTCAGTTGTACAACTGAATGCATTCAACTGAAATGTGTCTTCCACATTTAACCAAACGCCTCTGAATTAAAGAGTTGTGGTGGGCTGCCTTAATCCACATCCGCGTGGGTTAACTGCAGTGGGTTAACTGCAGTGGGTTAACTGCAGTGGGTTAACTGCCTTGCTCAGGGGCAGAACGACAGATTTTTCCCCTTGTCAGCTCGCCCAACGCTCTAACCACTAGGCTACCAGTCAAACATATTTATTTTGCCACATGATGGGGCTGTGTGCTTAACCCTGTGTTGTTGCCTGCAGCAAGTCAACATTCAAGCCTGATGGTATAGGGATGCCTCACTGCACTGAGATGCTCTCGTACAAAGAGCAAATTAGTTGACTTTCCTTTGGGATGTAGTTCAGTGGATTTTTCAAAGACTACTTGGTATAGTCTTATTGGTACTGTATACGTGTGTGTCTGGTGTTGAAAGGACTTCTCTGCTAACCGGCCAGTTATCCTTCCAGGTAAAAGGACTTAAGCCGTCCAAGGCTCATTATGGCAAATCTCCAAAAGCATAGATGGAAATAAAAATGTTCTTATGATTGTAGAAGAGGCTTATTACTGAAGAAATCAATCCAAAATGCATTCATGGCATTTAGGCATGTATCAGAAGACACACCTGCTTGCTAAAGTCAATTTACTTTGTGGGTTGTAGGAGAGCCTAGGCTGGCATCATAGATGGATACATTAATGGCTCTGTCATTAGTTGTGGCGGACTGTGAAAACAAGAGCAATGATCAACAACATAACCTCATTACCTTGGTGTTTTCAAAAATCACAAGTTTCACATGCCTCTTTTTAGAGATTCTGCGATCTTCCCAGGGAAGTGAATGGGCTGAGGGTGAAGGAGAAAGAGGGTGGTCCACAAGGCCCATCTCATTATTCAGAGAGACACTCGAGGCCACCGGAAAAAGCGCACTTCATTGTTTTTGTCAAACTCAGTCCGGCTTCATGGCGTGTTCAGTTCTTAGGGCCTCAGCTAGTGGAGAGATAATGGTAGTGGTGTGGCTGGGCCAGACGTAAAGAGAGAGAGACAATCTGATCACCTCACCCTGTTTCATACACAGTGCTGCCTGACCTCAACACAGTATTCTGATATTAACTCACAGCCATAGACGTACCATTGATATGTTGTCTTTCCTCACAGTATAAATGTTACTGCATGACTTCATTAAAAAGCCATTACCAGGGACTTTATGTCATGGATTTTGGCCAAAACAAAAAGGGAAATATGGACTAAAGTAGATATATACTGGTAATGACATTAGAAAGACACTCTTTAACCTGTTGAGTGTAGGGGGCAGTATTTTGATGTTTGAATGAAAAATGTACCCAAATGAAACTGCCTATTTCTCAGGCCCAGAATCTAGAATATGCATATAATTGTCATATTAGGATAAAAAACACTCTACAGTTTCCAAAACTGTCAAAATATTGTCTGTGAGTATAACAGAACTGATATTGCAGGCGAAAACCTGAGGAAAATCCAACCCGGGAGTGCTGTTTTTCCTGAAAGCTCTCTGTACCATTGCTTGCCTTCACTCCATTTAAAGGGATATCAACCAGATTCCTTTTCCTATGGCTTCCACATGTTGTGAACAGTCTTTAGACATAGTTTCAGGCTTTTATTTTGAAAAAATGAGCGAGAAAGGGCACATCGCGTCATTGTATGGCTGGTTGCCAGCAGCGTTTTGCATGTGCAACAGTTTGGAGCAGACATTTTCTCTCTCTCTCCTATTGAAGAAGGTACAGTCCGGTTGAAATATCATTGATTATATATTGTAAAAACAACCCGAGGATTGATTATAGAAAAACATTTGACATGTTTCTACGAACTTTACGGATACTATTTGGAATTTTCGTCTGCCCAATCGTGACCGCTCGAGCCTGTGAACATAACGCGCCAAACAAATGGAGGTATTATGGAACAAAAGGAACATTTATTGTGTAACTGGGAGTCTCGTGAGTGCAAACATCTGAAGATCATCAAAGGTAAGCGATTCATTTGATTGCTTTTCTGACTTTCATGACCAATCTGTTTGTAATGTTTTGTCTGCTGAGAGAGATGTCCTTACATAAACGCTTGGTATGCTTTCGCCGAAAGGCTTTTTTGAAATCTGACACGCCAGGTGGATTAACAACAAGCTAAGCTGTGTTTTGCTATATTGTACTTGTGATTTCATGAAAATTAAATATTTTTAATAATTTAATTTAAATTTTGCGCTGTGCAATTCAGCGAATGTTGACGAAAATGATCCCGCTAACGGGATGGGTGTATCAAGAAGTTAACCACACGTCTGATACATACAGTAGAACATTTCAAACCCACACATATTACGGTAATATCACACACTTAAAAATGTGTGAAATAGATTAGCTTGTAACTCTGGATGCTACTTCTCTCATCACACTTCTAGAGCTCACAAAGGATTTTTTTGTATTTTACCCCCAATTTCGTGATATCCAATTAGGATCTTCGTCTCATCGCTGCAACTCCCCAACGGGCTCAGGAGAGGTGAAGGTCGAGTCATTCGTCCTCCGAAACATGACCTGCCAAACCGCACTTGTTAACACCTACCCGCTTAACCCGGAAGCCAGCCGCCCCAATGTGTCGGAGGACCTGACGACCAAAATCAGCCGCAGGCGACAAGGAGACGCTAGAGCACCATGTACCAAGTAAAGCCCCCCGCCCCCCCTGGCCAGATCCTCCCCTAACCCGGACAACACTGGGCCAATTGTGCGCCGCCCTGTGGGACTCCCGGTCACGGCCGGTTGTGACACAGCCTGGGATTGAACCGGGTCTGTAGTGACACCTTAAGCTGCGCCACTCGGAAGGCCCCCCTTAATAGGATCTGTGTCTTCAGAGCTTACAGAGTGAAGCACAAAGTCAGATCCTATTGAAATAGAATGAGTGAAGAATCCACCAAGAGGCTCTTACTTTGTCAGCTTCTCTTTTGTGCCAATATGTGTGACCCGCTGGCCGCTTTTTCACAGATCAAACAGTCACGCATCTGAAAAACAAAAAAATAAACATAGACGTTAGCCTTAAAGCCATAGACACATACCAGACACATTTTCAGCTGGTATCTATCAACTCAAATCAGATTGGTTAGCAGATGTTAATGTGAGGGTAGCGAAATGCTTGTGCTTCTAAGTTCCAACAGTGCAGTAATATTTAACAGTAATCTAACAATTCCCCAACAACTACCGATTACACACAAATCTTAAGGGATGGAATAAGAATATGTACATATAAATACATATAAACATATGTATATATATATATATGAGCATATCTATATACTGTATATTGGTGGGGAAGGAGGAACGTGTTATTTTTCCATTAGACTAACTGGGTGATACACAGATACTGGGCACCTGTTCAACCTGAGGCCTTCCAGCCCTTCTCCCCAGTTGAAGGTTTTTAGAATGTCATTTGTGCCTAATGGCCACACTCATTAGTGGCATCTCAAAAACATTGTGGTCATTACCGAAACACATTTACAGTGTGACTTCAACCATCAATCACCCTTCATTCCATGGCAGTTGGTTGGCAAAATATAATTAATGCAATGCCGGAATGTTCTAATAAATCTGTAAAGCGCTATCCTTACATGATCCTTGCTATCCTTACACGATCCTTGCTATCCTTACACGATCCTTGCTATCCTTACACAATCCTTGCTGTCCTTGTTCGGGAGTTGAACGTGCAGGAATAACCAAAATGGACCAAATAAGAAGGTAACAGGTGAGTGAGTCACATAAGGAACCTTTCATAACACCTTTCTGACACTATTTATGACATCTTTTTGAGTGTTGCAGTATCATTCACAACAACCTTCATAACAACTATCTCCATCAGTATTCCATTTTCCAGTGAGCTTGTTTTGACTAGGTATAATTGTAGTCAATGTAGCGAGAAACCTGGTTTGAGGGAAACATCCATCATTGACTCCTACACTCCTACACGCTGACCACAATGCCCGCGTCGCATGCGCGAGCATTGCAAAATACATTTACACATATGTTATTCAACCATTGCACCCACACTACTCGCACACAGCAATGAGCGCCTGCGTAGCCACACGCTAAAATAGAACTTAGTTTTATTTGTGATGCGTGACGTGCTGCAAGTCCCGCCTCTCCCATCTCCTCATTGGTTTTTAGTATCATATACCCATGTGGGTGATTGAAAGATGAACTGAGGTCCACACTCCAAAGAAGAACAAGAAGCCTGAAGGAGGAGAGACTACTAGAAACAAACTCGGTTTACCCTTTAATCTGTGGATTATTTTTATAAATGTCTTTTATTTCACCGTTATTTAACCAGGTAGGCTAGTTGAGACAAGTTCTCATTTACAACTGCAACCTGGCCAAGATAAAGCAAAGCACTGCGACACAAACAACAACACAGAGTTACACATGGAATAAACAAACATACAGTCAATAACACAATATTTAAAAAAAAATTGGAGTAGAGGACCTTTTGCATTTCAGGTAAATATGTTGTTATACCAGGACAAATTAGCTAGCAACAGCAAGCTAGCTAACTAAACTACCATACATTTTTAATGCTTTTTTGACTGCGTGTCCTGATCACGTCTGGTGTGGGTGGACAAAATCAACATGCGTGCGAGCGGTGTGGTCAGCATGTTAGAAAAAAGGGTTTCAAAGGGGTTCTTCAGCTGTCCCCATAGGAGAACCCTTTTGGTTCGAGGTAGAACCCTTTTTGGTTCAAGGTAGACAGCCGAAGAACCCTTTAATTCATAAAGGCCTAAGCTGTTAGGGGGGTGCTCTCAAACGGCTAGACGTTCTTTACCATTTGGTCATTCAGATTCGCCACCAATGCTCCTCATAGAACACGTCACTGCACTCTATACTCCTCTGTAAACTGGTCATCTCTGTATACCCGTCGCAAGACCCACTGGTTGATGCTTATTTATAAAACCCTCTATCTGAGATATCTACTGCAGCCCTCATCCTCCACATACAATGCCCATTCAGCCAGTCACATTCTGTTAAAGGTCCCCAAAGCACACACATCCCTGGGTTGCTCCACTTATCAATTCGCTTTAGCTAGCGACTAGAACGAGCTGCAAAAACACTCAAACTGGACAGTCTCTTCATTCAATGACTCATTCATGGACACTTACTGACAGTTGTGTATGCTTTGCACAATGTATTGTTGTCTTTACTTTCTTGACCTTTGTGCTGTTGACTGTGCCCAATAATGTTTGTACCATGTTTTGTGCTGCTACCATGTTGTGTTGCTACCATGTTGTTGTTATGTTGTGTTGCTACCATGCTGTGTTGTCATGTGTTGCTGCCTTGCTATGCTGTTGTTTTAGATCTCTCTTTATGTAGTATTGTGTGTCTCTCTTGTCATAATGTGTGTTTTTGTCCTAATATACTTATTTTATTTTTCTTATTTTTAATCCCAGCTGCCGTTGCCGCAGGAGGCCTTTTGCCTTTTGGTAGACCGTCATTGTAAATAAGAATTTGTTCTTAACTGACTTGCCTAGTTAAATAAATGTTAAATACAAATAAATAACATAATAATAATAACACATTCATGAATGTCAAAAAAAGAAATCATAAGGTTTGGAAGTGTCTGTCTTAAGTCTAGGAGATATAAGAAAGCTCAGGAAATATATATCTTTACACATATTTAACCCCTTATTTTTGTCAGCACAAAACAACCTCCATACTTCCACTAATTTGTATGGGTTACCTTCAGATGAAGGTTTATATACTGTATATATATATATATATATATATATATATATATATATATATATCTCCATACTTCCATTCATTTGTATGGGCTTTGGGTGATGAATTTGACGGCGATTTTTTCATTATGTTACTTGGATCGATGCACCGGTGCGTCAATAGACTCTAGGGGGTTCTGGATTTGGTTGGCACTTTTAAAACATCACGTAAAAACAACATCTCTCGAGTATAGAATAAAGTTCTGTTATACTATATTCCATTCCATTTCATTCTATTCTACAGTTTTTCCACGTCACCTAGCATGCATTTGACTCTGTACCGGTACACCGAGTATACAGCCTCCCTATTGTTATTTTACTGCTGCTCTTTAATTATTTGTTACTTTTATTATTTATACTTTTAAAGGTATTTTCTTAAAACTGCATTGCTGGTTGACGGCTTGTAAGTAAGCTTTTCACTGTAAGGTCTACTACACCTGTTGTATTCAGCGCATGTGACAAATAAACTTTGATTTGATGTCTGTAAGGAAGAAGCATGGAACACTATGGGGTCCACAGTTACCGCTGATCATGAATATATCTGTGAAAGATAACATCAGCAACGGCAGCTTTGATATAGATACAGTTTGACCATGGGAAGTCACACATCTTCTGGTGTGTTTGGGAGAGTTTAACGTGTGAACCAATTAGGACCCAATCTTAACTTGACATCTGCAATCACAGCATATTTGCGGATTTAAAAACATCTTGGTGTTGAGGAACTTACACACTCACTTGGTGAAGGCTACAGGACGGCAAGCCATCTGTCACTAGCAAAAACAGTCATGGGTGGTACTGCTTCCTCTAAAATTCACTCGAAAAGCACCCTCGGAAATAAATGTGCAAATTAGGCTTTACACCCTACAGTGTTAAAACAACCACTAAAAATGAGTTACTGTAAAATCACAGGTGTTTATTCCTTAACACTGAGAAAGTACAACATCCTCAGCTCTAATAAAGTGTTCATTTAAGTTGGAATTTGCAACACCCATGGTGTAGGGACCCAACACACTTGAGGTGTTAGTTTATCAACACTGAATAGTGTTATTTTAACATTATTCTGGTGGTTCACAGACACACAATAAGAAGGTGTTAAATGTAACACTGTGGGTCTTAAAATTCTGATCTCAAATTTGTGGTGCACCTAACTATAACTTTTGCGAAATCTTCAATTGACATCAAAGCATGACAGAATCTTTTTCCATCTCCTCTACAGATAACTGCCTCTCAGGTATGAGATTTGTCAGCGTCACTTTCTCAGATGATCTGACAGGTCCACCTCAGTGCTAGAAGAGCTCCCCACATAGCGCCCATCCAGCCTGGTCACCGTCTCATTACACCCCACACAGATCAGCAAAGAAAAAGGTGGCATAACTATTGATTTTTAAAGTCAATATTTCAGTCAATACAATCCTGTTACGATGCAACTCCAGCCCAGCTTTCGTGGTGAGACTGATAGAAGGGAAACAATAAAAGAGATAAGTTACTTTTGCAATAAGAGCCACAGTTGATAAGTATCCAGTGGCCAGACCAAACGACATGAAAATAGCCCCAGGTACATCCTTTACCCAAACAAGTTTGCGTCTCAAATGGCACCATATTTCCTACTTAGTGTGCTACTGTTTATTGTTTATTTAACCAGGCAAGTCAGTTAAGAACAAATTCTTACTTACAATGACGGCCTACCCTGGCCAAACCTTAACCCGGACGACACTGGGCCAATTGTGCACTGCCCTATGGGACTCCCATAGGCCGGGTGTGATACAGCCTGGAATCGAACCAGGGTCTGTAGTGATGCCTCTAGCACTGAGATGCAGTGTCTTAGACCGCTGTGCCACTCAGGAGCCCCCAGGACTGATAGGCCTCTGTTCAAAAGTAATGCACTATATAGGGAATAGTTTGGCATTTGGGGACACACACCAAAAATGTATGGACAGCGGTCTGAGTGACTGTATATCCAATCTGTGATTAAAGTACTGTTACAGAAGTTACAGAAGTTTTTTTTATAATTTCAGCCAGTAGTTTTGAAAGTAATGCTTACGAGACAAAATTGATCCCCAAAAATAGTGCACAATTGTGTACCACGTCATCCATTTCGTTTGATACATCCTGCCAAATGTTGTATTTATTTTGTATCCTGAAATAGGGATGTGGATGTTATGAATTTCAATTTGCACAATACGTTATGAATTTGTAAGTGCTTACGATCCTGTTCAATCTCTTTAAGGGCTCCCTAAATTATTGTCTAGCACCAGAAAGAGAATATATACTGTGTTCTATTCTACTGTATCTTAGTCTATGCCGCTCTGACATTGCTCGTCCAAATATTTATATATTCTTAACTCCATTCCTTTACTTTAAATTTGTGTGTATTGTTGTGAAATGTTAGATATTACTTCTTAGATATTACTGCACTGTTGGAGCTAGAAACACAAGCATTTTGCTACACCTGCAATAACATCTGCTAAACATGTGTATGTGACCAATACAATTTGATTTGATATAGATTTGGCTGTAAGTGAAGCCCAAATTTCCCCCTATTTCCTACATAATGCACTACTTTAGACCAGAGCCAATTCTTCCCTTTTGGTCAAAAGTAGCGCACTATATAAAGAATAGGGTGCCATTTGTCTAACACCTCAGTTAGTCCCGGGAGGTGTAGGGGGTCACCAACATATAAGTATCTGGTTTGGCACGTTCTAACACGATATGCTTAGTGGAAGCCGCTCAAATCTGTGTAGTCTGACAGAGAGGAGAACACACCATCTAGGACACAACATAGGATACCATTAGATGATGCTATTATAGGTCGAGCCAGCCACAAACACCCTGGCTGACAGAGGTGAGAGCAGTAGTGCATCATCTCAGTGTAATCTGGCGGGGAGATGAGAGCAGGTTATTCCCACATCGCTGAGAGGAAGGGGATTTGTGTCACCAGCAAAGCCATGATAAAACCCGGGACACAGCGCCATCACTCAGGATAAAGCGGTCTCAGTTAGAGGAAAGTGGGTTTTTACAATGGAACAGTAGTTCAATGAGACCAACACATACCCATGTTAGCATTTTTACATTACAGCACAAAATGAAGAGGTAATAACATGGTAATAGTAAAGTTATAGTTACCCACAAAGAAAGAGCGAGAGAGTGAGAGCGAGAGAGAGAGAGAGAAAGAACAGTATTACAGCACAGAATAGAAGAGCAGAATCTGCTTCAATAGCCCATGCAGCTACATGCATACTCACCTGCCTGCTGTACGTCTCCTGTTGTCAGTGTGAGGAGCGTGAGGGAGTTCTGCCGATGTTCTGTGCTGCACGCTGTCACCAGTCTAAATAATCTCCATGACTCACACAAGAGCAGATCATTGGCTCTCAGAACAGTGCAGTAAACACTCATCATAACGCCGGCTACAAGCCTCTCTCTCTGTCTCTCTGTGTCCATTCCTCTCTCTCTCTCTCTCTGATCTCCACCTCTCTTTTTCAGCCCTCTCCCTCTCTCTCCACCTCCCTGCCCCTCTCCCTGACTCCCCTCACCAAGGTGTCACTGACTGTGTCTGCACACCCTACTTCTCATTGGTTGTCCATTTTTCCTTCTCCTAACCCTCCTCCCCTTTCCAATTTTCTGTCTTAAAGTCGCAACATATTGAAATGCACCCCTCAGCCTCAACTCCCCGTGGCTTGAGATAAGCCTCTCACTCTCAGTCAGACAGAGATTTAAATCAATCAAAATTCAGCCAAAGAGCATATTTTAAGGTTGTTAAGGGACAGATTTCAGTGATTGTAAAGAGAGTACTGGTGCATGATTGAAAGTAAAGAGCCAAGAGTTACACAGTCCCCATACTTATTTAGAATTAAAATGTGTCTTTCTACACTTTAAAATGTAGATATATACAGTACATATTCTACTGTGCCATCCATGGTGTGCTCTCTCTCATGCAATATTTATAATGCCTAGATATGAATCCTAGATTAATGTGTGAATATTGAATAATAACAATGGCAGTGGTGAGGCTTTGTGGTGTAAAGTGCTCCGCTCTGCGTACTCATGGTGTTACTAAGGCATTTCAAATGAGCTGCTGCAGTTTAAATGGAACAGTCTCGTCTAAATCATTCAACACACACCATGTAACAGGCACAGCTAGAACACAACGCCTAGGATATTACATTGCTCGTCTTGAACACAATGACACAAGTGAAGTTCACTGCTGTGCTTTATTTGAAGTGAGGAAACCATGTTATCCTACATACAACAGGAACATCCCCTAAGATATTGTAATAAACTAATATAATGCAATGTTCAAAATAAGTACGAGGTAAAACGGTAACTCTGATTTTAACAGTCTAGGTTGAAACTTCAGGTTGAGCCCAGGGGTAAATCACCCTGGGGTGAAATTGCCAGCAGTGTGAAAACGCCTCAAGTATACTTTGTCTGCACTCTACAGCAATGTCACCCTCAGGGAGAATAGACAACAAGCTCCGAACAATTACCATGCCTGATTATGAGCGACAGACAGTCTGCTCCGTAGTCTGTTGGTTAAACTGGGGCTCTTTGTGTACTTAGGATATTCTTCATGTGTACTTTGGAAATGAGCTTGACTAAGTTAATGAATAGATGAATAAATACATAAAAAATGTATGTTGTGATATCATGTTCTCTCAAGGACATCCGTGGATGATTAACTCACCTTGCAACTTAAATCCAGCACTCGGTAAAAACTGGTTGAATCAACTTAGTTTCCACATAATTTCTACCCACCAAAGATCTATTGTGATGATGTAGAATCAATGTGGAAAACTGATTGGATTTGGATAAGTCTTCAACTTAAGGGCATTTTTTTTTTTACCCAACTTTTGACCTAAATCCAATGACATGGTGACATTTGTTGCTGATTTCACGTTGAATGCACATTAGTTGAAAACTCAACCAAATGTAAATCAAAACTAGACGTTGAACTGACATCTGTGCCCAGAGGGAGGGAGTTTAAAGCAATGGCTGCCTCCCCCTCAAATTTCACCAATAAAATCAAATGGTAAAATAAGGACAGAGGACAGGAGGAAAGCTTTGACAAAAAATGATGGCTTGGTCAACAAACATACGACTATTAGCAAACCTGTACTTTACTGACATGCAAAGTGCCATATTATAAAGGAGGTCATGTATGATTTTGACCGTTCTTACAACACATTTATAGCTGCATCACAATGCATTACACCTGCAGGCTAATCAAAGCCTAACCGACACATTGTATTGATTGCTTTACAACACTCAGTGAGCCATAGCCTTCTTGACAGACAGGTATGTGATTACTAGTCTAGAGGGTCAGGCATTAAAAGGTTGGAGGTAAAAGGAGAGGTTAGGAACATCTCTTCTTCTCCAATACACCTTCCTCTGTTGTTCCTGCAATGCATTAGTAATTCCATAGTCAGACTCAAGCCTTCTGACAACCTACAGTCAGTCTAATCACTCTCACAGTTATCTCCAGTCAGTCCAATCACTCTCACAGTTATCTCCAGTCAGTCCAATCACCCTCACAGTAACCTACAGTCAGTCTAATCACTCTCACAGTAACCTCCAGTCCGTCCAATCACTCTCACAGTACCCTCCAGTCCGTCCAATCCCTCTCACAGTAACCTCCAGTCCGTCCAATCACTCTCACAGTGTGGAACTAATTTACATGCCATTCTGTCTGCCTGAGAGTCTTCCATATCAGCCTGTCAAGTGATAAACAGTTGACACTTGTTGGTTAAGAGTCACTCCAAAAAGAAATTGTAAATGTAGAGAATCAGAGAAAAGCTTCATTCAGGTTGACAGGACATGTATGTCAATTTTATATTGGCACAACCATGCAGCATTGTAGGGCCATTCAGCTTTTCACAAAAGCCATTTTTGACAGAACATTTTCAAAATGTTGAAAAAATGTTTTTATACTTTATCCACAGAACAAGTGAATTGTCACTACTGCCATTGTTGGCCGTGGTTATGCCAATGAGCCACCATGACGACCATGTGTATTGGCAGGAATAATAGTGGTCAGATCTGTGTCTGGGTCCCTCTACAAAATGAACAAAACTACTACTTCATTTACTATTCTGATCATGAAAGAGGAATGTTTCCATTGGGTCTTTGAGGCCAAGATGAGAGCAATACAATTTGTTTTCAATCACTTTGGTTACATTTTCAGATGTAAGTGGTATATTTTCAAAACTCTAAGTGCGTGGGTGTGTTGTGAGTGTGGGAAATGTGAGTGTTATTGAGGGTTCATTCAGGTGAAAGATTGTTCGCATCACATCCATCACAACCCCATGCTAGGCATGCAGGACAATTCAATTTTAGAGCCCGCCCATTTCCTCAGGCTTCAGAGGCCTGGGAATATTCAGGATTGATAGGATGTTCCCGTGGCTTCTTCACATACTAATGCGAGACAACCAGGGTGAAAGTGAATATGTCCTTTCCACAGACCTTGGAGCAAGTGAATATGATATCTTATGATGCTTACCTATCCATTGAATAGCATAATGGAGGAGTGCCCTCAAATTGTGTCAAACTCTACTGTCGTGGTTTTAACAGCATTGATTATATACTTTATCTATAGGAATGTAGGACAGGGTGCTGTGCATAATAGGTCCTTGTGTTTTATAAACATGTTATGCAACAAGGAATCGTTGTGTAACAGACTGGAGATGGCAGGGGGTAAAGCGCAGAGGTGCGCTTTTTGATACCTATGCCATCACACAATCTTGAGTCAGACGATGAAGGACATTTGAGCGAACAAAAAGAAATAGCCCATTAATGTGGGGGGCCTTTATGAATCTATGTCAAGCAGAGCGTGCGCTGAAATGGGTTGTACTAGGCCCCTGGAGTTCACACCTCAATTGAGCCAATCACAACTATCCTGAAAACCACTCATTAATTTCAAAATGTTTTATCCAGTGATATTTTCTTAAAGCGTAAGGGGGATTGGGTTTGGCCGTGGTTATAAAGGAATGGACTGGTCAGTCACTGTAGGCGATTGTGTTACAATTATTATTATAAAACCAAAGACACTGTGTAATCATTAAACACCCGTATGCCTGTATGAGACATTTCCTATGCTCCTCTCACAATGCAGCAGGTGGCTTCACTTATGATAATGTATCATTAAATCAGCTATAGGTGTTTGATGATTACACAGTGTCTTTGGTTTTATAATAATAATTGTAATAATCCTAATATTGTTTGTATTTATTTATTCATTATTTGATTGTGTTGAAGCAGAATGTGTAGTGTTCACGCCGGGGTTAAGCTCAACACATAGATCCAGCACCCCTAGGAAGGTTGGGAAAAGGAGACATTTCACTGAGTATGTAGACCTGTTTAACTAGAGGTATTATAATAATATACTGATAATAGGTGTTTTAAAATCTATTCTGGTAAAACATGTATAAGATCTTGTTTTGGACATCTCAACCATTTGGGTCATTTGCGGTACGACAATGAACTAAAAGACCTGCAACCCTGGCCAGAACATTTGTACATTTCTTACATTTTAGTAATTTAGCAGACGCTCGATCCAGAGCGACTTAGAGTAGTGAGTGCATACATTTTCATAGTTGTTCGTGCTGGTCCCCCATGGCGTTGCAAATGCCATGCTCTAGCAACTGAGCCAGACAGGACAAGTGCAACCTATAAGACTGGTCGCGGTAGTGTGGCCAGTGAGTACAGGACCATTCAGTGCATCAGATGGATTCCTTGGAAGAGGCTTCAGTGAACTGTATTGTCGGCGAACAGAACATTGGCGAGGCTCACGTTCCCCTAGTACCACAACACAACAGCAAACCAACAGGTTCTCATTGACTCGTAAGCAGAGATCTAAAAGACCTGTTAAGCCTAGTGAGAACTCTGACAAACTTGGAGGAATTCAACACCAACCTCAACCATAACACCAACCCCGTCACGGCTAATCTGATCACAACAAACCCCTTGCCATTCATTACAGCCACACCTGTTGGCACACACAGTCACTCTACGGACCCTCTGTCTTCAGGTTTAATACTACCTCATTATGAGGCATCGCTTTCTCAAACTAGACACTCTAATGCACTTGACCTCTTGCTCAGTGCATCAGGGCCTACCACTCCTCTTTCTATTCTGGTTAGAGCCAGTTTGCGCTGTTCTGTGAAGGGAGTAGTACCAAGCGTTTTACGAGATCTTCAGTTTCTTGGAAATTTCTTGCATGGAATAGCCTTCATTTCTCAGAAGAAGAATAGACTGATGGGTTTCAGAAGAAAGTGCTTTGTTTATGGCCATTTTGAGCCTGTAATTGAACCCACAAATGTTGATGCTCCAGATACTCAACTACTCTAAAGAAGGCCAGTTTTATTGCTTCTTTAATCAGGACAACAGTTTTCAGCTGTGCTAATATATTTGCAAAAGGGTTTTCCAATGATAAATTAGCCTTTTAAAATGATAAACTTGGATTAGCTAACACAACGTGCCATTGGATCACAGGTGGGATGGTTGCTGATAATGGGCCTCTGTATGCCTATGAAGATATTTCATTAAAAAAAAAAGAAATCAGCGGTTTCCAGCTACAGTAGTCATTTACAATATTAACAATGTCTACACTGTATTTCTGATCAATTTGATGTTATTTTAATGGACAAAAAAAAGGCATTTCTTTCAAACACAAGGACATTTCTAAGTGACCCCAAACCTTTGAACGGTAGTGTATATATATATATATATATATATATATATATATATATATATATATATATATATATATATATATATATATATATATATATATATATATATATATATATATATATTGGAAGTGATTACATTAATGGAAGCTACAATCAATATTAAAGCTGATCTACCCCTAAAAATAAATAAATAAATAAAATACAAATTGTCATCATATTAGCACATTCGATTAAACCATATTTCATACTTTCTGTTTCTACAGAAATCCATTTTCATTATGTAGTTCTCAAAATCTGCAGTAGACAGACCAGTTGACATGTAAATTATATAGGTTTACCAAAGTGATCATCAATAAAGAGTAGTTGGATTAAGAAATAGTCAAATGTATTTGAACAAAAAAAGAAGAGTAATGTGAGCATTGTGGAAGGCAATTACTATGTATGAACATGCATTGCAATGTCAAACATGTATTTCTAGATGAAACACTGATTAAAGTTTGTTGTACTCAGTCAATTGAAAATGTGCTTAGAGTTGTTTTGAAACATGAGGCATTTTGATGATCTGTTTTGTTTTTTGGGCTTAGAGTTGTGAAAATTGCACACAAGTGATTGAAAAAAAAAACTGTAAATAGATAACTTATGTATTTTATAAACATAACTGCATTTGGGTTTCCCTTAAATAGTTTTTATTTTGAAACATTAAATAGGGAAATCACTACATAAAAACTGGATTGACATTATGCTGCTCTTATAGTAGGAAGTTTTAACCAGGGCAAA
Source organism: Oncorhynchus tshawytscha (assembly GCF_018296145.1). Classification (NCBI taxonomy): domain Eukaryota; kingdom Metazoa; phylum Chordata; class Actinopteri; order Salmoniformes; family Salmonidae; genus Oncorhynchus; species Oncorhynchus tshawytscha. Next base: position 47,559,437 of record NC_056447.1, on the reverse strand, counting down.
GTCAATGTTACGCTTCCCTGATGCTAATTACTGTCTCTTTACATACTCTGATTACACGCTTGGATTGACAAGCATCAAGGTTATCCTTTAGTGTCAGGTTAGTGTTACTCAAAGGTGAATGCATAGTTGAATGCGTGTGCAATGCTTTGAGAGCAAAGGACTTCTTACAAAGGTCGTCACACGAATCAGCCTGCCAACCTGCCATGTAGGTTCGGGCTGGCTATCCCTGTGGAGTTGGAAGAGTCAGAATTTTTCATATCCTCTATTTTGAGGTGTTGTGGGAAATCCTAATTTCACTGAATATTTAATGAAGCAGAGTGGCACCCAGATTCAGATTCCACGTAAGTGGAACAGGAAAATATCCTCTTTCTACTGTACAAATGTTTTCCTTCTGTTTTTTTTCTTTCAGCAGTGGTGGCAGAGACTTCCAGTATTATAAGATAGTTAGCTAGTTACCCTGGAGGCTTCTCAGATGATCTGATGAGAAGAGAGAGATAAATTGAGGCTGTTCTTAGGGCAAAAGGGGGTGCAACTCAATATTAGGAAGGTGTTCTTAATGTTTTGTACACTCAGTGTATATATTTTCTGTTTTTTTGGGAGTGGAGGCAACAATTTAACAGCGGTGGTACGCCACTAATAAATGAATATAGGAGAAACACTGACTGCACAGATCAGATGCCGCCAGTGTGTATCTCTGGTTGTGAGATTCACAGAAATATTCAATACAATTATTTATATGTGTTATAAGTACATTAGCACTGATGACCTGAAAAACAGGGGGAGTGAATGGGGCACCATCAGCATGCTTGAAATGACCTACTGCCAAAATCACCTTAAAGTAACTGGCAGCAAACCACGTCATTAAGAGACAGACACAAAGCACCCTGGGAACTGATTTGTAATTGAAGAGAATAAAGTTTGCTTTGCTTGAGGTTGAAATGATTTGGGTAGAGAGTCAGAGGGTGAACTATCTTGTCGAAGACAGCTCAAGTTCAGCTCACAAAGGTTATTTAGGGCCTATTCAATCAAACCCACAAATTCGGTTTTCTGAGATTTTGATTCAAAGAAGTGTATTTCTTCAATTATGCAAATATACAGTACCAGTCAAAAGTTTGGACACAACTACTGATTCAAGGGTTTTTCAATATTTTTTACTATTTTCTACATTGTAGAATAATAGTGAAGACATCAAATCTATGAAATAACACACATGGAACCACCAAAAAACTCTGTTAAAAAAAATACAAATATATTTAAAATTCTTCAAAGTAGCCAACCTTTGCACACTCTTGGCATTCTCTCAACTAGTTTGACCTGGAACGCTTTTCCAACAGTCTTGAAGGAGTTCCCACATATGCTGAGGACTTCTTGGTGGCTTTTCCTTCACTCTGCAGTCCAACTCATCCCAAACCATCTCAATTTGGTTGAGGTCAAGTGGTTTTAAAGACCAGGTCATCTGATGCAGCACTTTATCACTCTCCGTCTTGGTCAAATAGCCCTTACACAGCCTGGAGGTGTGTTGGGTCATTGTCCTGTTGACAAATTAAATGATAGTCCCACTAGGCCTAAACCATATGGGATGGCATATTGCTGCAGAATGCTGTGGTAGCCATGCTGGTTAGCTGTGCCTTGAATTCTAAATAAATCATAGACAGTGTAACCAGCAATGCAACCCGACACAATCACACCTCCTCCTCCATGTTTCACAGTGGGAACCACACATGCAGAGATCATCCGTTCACCTACTCTGCGTCTCACAAAGACACGGCAGTTGGAAACAAAAATATCAAATTTGGACTCATCAGACCAAAGGACAGATATCCACTGGTCTAATGTTCATTGCTCGTGTTTCTTGGCCCAAGCAAGTCTTCTTATTGGTGTCCTTTATTAGTGGTTTCTTTGCAGCAATTCGACCATGAAGGCCTGATTCACGCAGTCTCTTAACAGTTGATGTTGAGATGTGTCTGTTACTTTTACAGTTAACTCTAATGAACTTATCCTCTGCAGCAGAGGTAACTCTGAGTCTTCCTTTCCTGTGGCGGTCCTCATGAGAGCCAGTTTCATCATAGCGCTTTATGGTTTTTGCGGCTGTACTTGAAGATTCTTAAAAAATTATTTTTATGTTCCGCATTTACTGACCTTCAGGTCTTAAAGTAATGATGGACTGTGGTTTCTCTTTGCTTATTTGAGCTGTTCTTGCCATAATATGGACTTGGTCTTTTACCAAATAGGTCTATCTTCTGTATACCACCCCTACCTTGTCACAACACAACTGATTGGCTCAAATGCACTCCACAGATTGTTTTACAAGGCACACCTGTTAATTGAAATGCATTCCAGGTGACTACCTCATGAAGCTGGTTGAGAGAATGCAGAGTGTGCAAAGCTTAACACTTTAGTTACTACTTGATTCTATATGTATTATTTCATAGTTTTGATGTCTTAACTATTATTCTATAATGTAGAAAATAGTAAAATAAAGAAAAACCCTTGAATGAGTAGGTGTGTCCAAACTTTTGACTGGTACTGCACGTCTATTGAGCTCTCATTTCAACCCAATTATAGCAATTTAGTAATTTGATTTGAACACTTAATAAAAATAATTATCAAGGATATACTCTGCATAATTAATGATATGCATTGTGATGGGAAAAACCCTGCCTTTTGTTTTCCTTTCAATGTGAACTTCAAAAGCAAAAAGCATCAACCACAAGTGCCTGTTTAAGAGAAGAGTTCTCCTAAAACAATGTAATAATCTGCATTTGAAAGGAATAAATAATGGGTTTCCAATCAGGCATTGTTCAATAGAGCACGCTCCAACAGTAAGTGCTCCAACCTAATTATGATTGCATTACATTAGGTGGTTCCTCCTACCCAATATTGGGGGTTGTTGTCACTGATGTATTCAAGTCCATCTAAATCCAAATATTGTGTTAACGATGAATATTAAAGGCAGAGCCCAGTGACAGGTTAATGTGGAAGCGGGGGTCAATGACTGTTTAAGGTTAGAATACATAACAGGGAGATCACAATTCATACGTTTATGACAGGATAGGCTGCACATTATTAACAACAATGGATTTATAGAACATGTCTTGATAGTAAGTAACAGCTCCTAACAAAGTCATTAACAAGAAGTAGATTCAAGTGCCATTTTATCAAGAGCAAATGGAACAACCGATCTTGCTCATTGTATTTTCAATCTGATTGAATATTGCACTGCATAAGAACATAGATAAAATGTACATTCCTGATGAAAGTTTAAAAGTGGTTTCTGATCATAAGAAGTGACATGGACTCCACTGCAGGCTACCAGACTAGGGGCTTGACTGGCTCAGTTGTCTCTGTGAATAACACACACAGACTTTGACAGACATGAGTCCTGTCATGTGGGTTTTCATCAACTCTCCTCCAACAGTATAATCATGGGTGACGTGGGCAACAAAACACTGTTTCCTTTAACAGAAGAAGCAAAGAAAAGAAAAACTGACTAACTACAAAACCAGACTGCAGAGCAGTAATATATTTCAGGATGAATCATCTAATGTAGGCCTGCTACGTGTAGGGTTGTCTTGACCTGCTGTCAATACAAGCCCACTTGAAATGTATTTCAAGGAATTTTAGCTGAATTCTGGTGAGCAGTAATAAATGAAACGTAAGATGACAAAGTAATTATTTTCCATGCGTTTCATTAATGTGACCCAATGTCACCTTGTTCTCGGACAGAAAAAAAACACACAGAAAGCAGAGCAGAGCCATAATGAGATGTTTGGCCACAGGCCTTTAAAGGAGAAATGATGCTGTCACTCTGCCGTCATGACAACTGCCCCTGTGGCACTGAATCACTGACACCCTCAATGTCCTGTATGTTTCGTAGAGGGCAAGGAGGAACTAGTTGATCTGAGCATTTACCTTACCAAGTCTATTCTCTACACCAGTGGATTGAGTTCTGATGGATTTTTGGAATAGCCAGTACTTTATGTAGTATATCATTTTGTCGTCTCTACCTTCTGGCCCTTTGTGCTGTTGTCTGTGCCCAATAACATTTGTACCATTTTTGCGCTGCTACCATGTTTTGTTGCTACCATGTTGTTGACATATTGTGTTGCTACCATGCTGTGTTGTCATGTGTTGCTGCCTTGCTATGTTGTTGTCTTAGGTCTCTCTTTATGTAATGTTGTCTCTCGTCGTGATGTGTTTTGTCCTATATTTATATATTTTTAATCCCAGCCCCCATCCCCGCAGGCCTTTTGGTAGGTCGTCATTGTACATAACAATTTGTTCTTAACTGACTTGCCTAGTTAAATAAAGGTAAAAATAAAAGGGTAAAAAAATGACAAATAAACAACTTATAAATGTGGTGGCATTTCAATAAAAAGGGAAATGTAATGTGTTGTCTGGCTGTGAATTTTGTTGTTGATATCTATGAGCAGAACGTTCCCTGCTGTGTGTGATTGTAACGTATACACAAGGAGCCAGGAAGCAGGTGCAGAAGGTGTTTAATAATAAGAAACATAAGATAATACAAACCAGGAGAAGCGTACTGGGGGCCCCTCAGGGGAGTGTGCTCAGTCCCCTCCTGTACTCCCTGTTCACTCATGACTGCACAGCCATGCACGACTCCAACACCATCATTAAGTTTGCTGATGACACAACAGTGGTAGGCCTGATCACCGACAACGACGAGATAGCCTATATGGGGAGGTCAAAGACCTGGCCGTGTGGTGCCAAGACAACAACCTCTCCCTCAACGTGATCAAGACAATGGAGATGATTGTGGACTACAGGAAAAGGAGGACCGAGCACGCCCCCATTCTCATCGACGGGGCTGTAGTGGGGCAGGTTGAGAGCTTCAAGTTCCTTAGTGTCCACATCAACAACAAACTAACATGGTCCAAGCACAACAAGACAGTCATGACTGCCCCTGGAGGGGGTGCGTCACCTGAGTGGGTTGATTCACTGTTGTGGTCATCCTGTCTGGGTTGGCGCCCCCCCCTTGGCTTGTGCCGTGGCGGAGATCTTTGTGGGCTATACTCAGCCTTGTCTCAGGATGGTAAGTTGGTGGTTGAAGATATCCCTCTAGTGGTGTGGGGGCTGTGCTTTGGCAAAGTGGGTGGGGTTATATCCTTCCTGTTTGGCCCTGTCCGGGGTGTCCTCGGATGGGGCCACAGTGTCTCCTGACCCCTCCTGTCTCAGCTTCCAGTATTTATGCTGCAGTAGTTTGTGTGTCGGGGGCTGGGATCAGTTTGTTATATCTGGAGTACTTCTCCTGTCCTATTCGGTGTCCTGTGTGAATCTAAGTGTGCGTTCTCTAATTCTCTCCTTCTCTCTTTCTTTCTCTCTCTCGGAGGACCTGAGCCCTAGGACCATGCCCCAGGACTACCTGACATGATGACTCCTTGCTGTCCCCAGTCCACCTGGCCATGCTGCTGCTCCAGTTTCAACTTCCACCTGACTGTGCTGCTGCTCCAGTTTCAACTGTTCTGCCTTATTATTATTCGACCATGCTGGTCATTTATGAACATTTGAACATCTTGGCCATGTTCTGTTATAATCTCCACCCGGCACAGCCAGAAGAGGACTGGCCACCCCACATAGCCTGGTTCCTCTCTAGGTTTCTTCCTAGGTTTTGGCCTTTCTAGGGAGTTTTTCCTAGCCACCGTGCTTCTACACCTGCATTGCTTGCTGTTTGGGGTTTTAGGCTGGGTTTCTGTACAGCACTTTGAGATATCAGCTGATGTACGAAGGGCTATATAAATAAATTTGATTTGATGACGAGGGCACAACAAAACCTTATTCCCGCTCAGGAGACTGAAAAGATTTGGCTTTGGTCCCCAGATCCTCAATAGGTTCTACAGCTGCACCATCCTGACTGGTTGCATCACTGCCTGGTATGGCAAATTCTCAGCCTCCGACCACAAGGCACTACAGAGGGTAGTGCGTATGGCTCAGTACATCACTGGGGCCAAGCTTCCTGCTATACAGGAACTCTATATCAGGCAGTGTTAGAGGAAGGCCCTAAAAACTGTCAAAGACTCCAGCCAGCCAAGTCATAGACGGTTCTCTCTGCTACCGTATGGAAAGTGGTACCGGAGCGCCATGTCTAGGTCCAAAAGGCTTTGCATTGCCCCCTCTTTTACGCCGCTGCTACTGTTTGCAGTCACTTTAATAACTCAACCTACATGTACATATTACCTCGACTAACCGGTGCCCCCGCACATTGACTCTGTACCGGTACCCCCTTTATATAGTCTTTTTTTTTTACCCCTTTTTCTCCCCAATTTCAGGGTATCCAATTGTTTAGTAGCTACTATCTTGTCTCATCGCTACAACTCCCGTACGGGCTCGGGAGAGACGAAGGTTGAAAGTCATGCGTCCTCCGATACACAACCCAACCAAGCCGCACTGCTTCTTAACACAGCGCGCATCCAACCCGGCCCGCCACAGGAGTCGCTGGTGCGCTCTAACCCGGACAACGCTAGGCCAATTGTGCGTCGCCCCACGGACCTCCCGGTCGTGGCCGGTTACGACAGAGCCTGGTCGCGAACCCAGAGTCTCTGGTGGCCACTGCGCCACCCGGGAGGCCCTCCTTTTATTTCTTACTCCTATCTTTTAAACTGCATTGTTGGTTAAGTAAGCATTTCACTGTTGTATTCTGCGCATGTGACTAATACAATTTCATTTGAATATAATACTGCCTGAAGACTGAGGCTACTGAGGGCTAAATAAAGGGGAAGTAATCAAGATCAATTATGAACTCCAGGAGTGCATAATGATGGGGAGCAGGTGTGCAAAATGATGGTTGCCAGGTGTGTGTGTAATGTGGGTTGCCAGGACCGGTGGTTAGTAGGCCGGCGACGTTGAGCGCCGGAGAGAGAGAACGGGAGTAGGCGTGACAGTGATGATGTCATATTCCTGAGTCTCTTGGCTGCTTCCTAGTGGGTTGTGTCGCAGCTGTATCAAACACTCCAGGATGAAGTTTCCCCTCGGTACAGAGCTAGAATCAGCTTCCTCTCCCCCAATCCTAACTATAACCATTTGTCCCAAAATATACAAAACTTACGCAAGATCAGCATGTAGGGGCAACCTTACCCTATAACATATCAAACAATTGAGGTGACTATGTCAAATAGCAGAAAGTGCTGAATCATATTCCAACTGAAACCCTGACCGTCAATACATGCAATTCGGCTGATCTCCATTCCTCTTCTGGCAATATATTAAAAGTTACAACCCAATAAATAATTCAAACAAAGGTATAATAGCCTGTTCAGAGAAACATTGAATATTTATCCAATTTGAAATTATAATCATATAACTACAAGGTACTTGACGTAAAAGGGTTCTCTACAACAGCAGAGTTTTCAGGCAGCTAATAGCGCTGCTCATTAGTATGCACCCAGTCCAGCCTCAGACAAAGAGAGAACCATGGTTCTGCACACTTTTACAGCAGGCCATTTCAATCTTCTCTCACTCATATTCCTAGCTGTGGATCGATTCGGAATACAGAAACAAAAAAGTAGAAAAACTGTCCCTTTTATATTCAAATGAGAAGTAAGCCTATATGGGGAAATTGGATTTCTCAGAAATGCAGTTCCTGATGGCAAATTGTTTTGGATTATCTTGGTGTATTAATATTCAGGCTATGAAGATCAGTTGGCTAGGCCCATTCTTCACTTCACAGCACAAAGGCAGGTATAGTAGAACACTCAGTCCACAAAGGAACTGCACTAAAATGATGTTCTCTGTTCAGACTGACTCGCATTTCCATTCCAGTTTCAATGTTCAAACAATTCCGTTAAGGGATATCCTCCTTGTTAACTCCTTGTTAATTTACATATGAAAAGGCGCTGACGGATCACTAGAATTAGATGGTGATTTTGGACATTAGAAAAGGTCCCAAGAACATTGATATGCCTTCCTCTGCCAGACAGACAGACAGAGGCAATCATAATTCAGATGAGGATACACTGAACATTACAGAGAAGAGAGAACTTTGCTCGACAATTTTAAGTATTTCAGCTCCTACCAAAATTCAATGGCCACATCCTCACAGAACAAGGGGAACATAGAACAAGGGGAACATAGAACAAGGGGAACCTATACAAAGTGTACAAAACGTTAGGAACACCTTAATATTGATTTGCACCCACTTTGCCCCCAGAACAGCCACACTTTTTTGGGCATGGTTTCTATAAGGTGTCAAAAACGTTCCACAGGGATGCTGGCCCATGTTGACTCCAATGCTTCCCATAGTTGTGTCAAGTTGGTTGGATGTCCATTGGGTAGTGGAAACTATTGAGAGTGAAAAACCCAGCAGCGTTGCAGTTATCGACACACTTAAACCGGTGCGCCTGGCACCTATTACAATACCCCATCAAAGGCACTTTTTGTCTTGCCCATTCACCCTCTGAATGACACATACACAATCCATGTCTCAATTGTCTCAACGCTTAAAAATCCTTCTTTAACCCGTCTCCTCTCCTTCATCTATAATGATTGAAGTGGATTTAACAAGTGACATCAATAAGGGATCATAGCTTTAACCTCGATTCACCTGGTCAGTCTAGGTCACAGAAAAAGCAGGTGTTCATAATGTTTGGTACACTAAGTGTATATACTATGTTATAACACCAAATGGCAATAACCTATAACCAATCATCATATCCAAGTGAGAGGGTCAGTATCTGATTATTTAACTGATTCTTTAAACGGAACAGTATAAGAACCTTTATACACTTTGCAAGAAATTGAAATGATTCAAATTTCTCAAGTATTAATTTATTTCCCAAATAAACATTTGCATTTGTTGTTATGTAAGCCATTTAAAACACTCAGAGAATCCAACATATTCAGTCACCTAACACTCAAAATAATTTAGCGTAATAAAAATGTCCCCACCCCCAAAACAAAAATACTGCCAGTTGAAGCTCCAGGGGTTTTTCTTCAGAGTTCATCTTTGACTAATATTACTTCTGGAGATTCAGTCATTTTTGGAAGTCATTTTGCCAAGCAGGTTCCCTTCAGTGAATCATCATGTAAACTTCCTGTTTTACAGTCTTCCAATTCACTCAGCGACATGCAAACCCCTGATGTAGCTGTCCCAGAAACCCACTACATCTGGTGCATGGGGACGGGACTGCTTATGCTGAGTGGCTGAGCTAAATGTCCAGGGCCGGTAAGTTGTGGATGTGAAGGGTTTAGGATGGATTGGGGAGCAAGCTGGGCAGAGTCTTTCTTTCTTTCCCTCCCTCCCTCCCTCCCTCCCTCTTCTGTTCAACATGAATGGTTCAATAAAGAGCTTTTGAAATGGCAGAGGCAGTGAAGGCTAGACTAGAGGGCCATGACAGTGAGTGTATCAGCATACCCAGGCAGAGATATTTCTACTTGGCTGCAACGTCCCCGTCCGGCCTCATGCTGAAGGGCTCCAGGCGTTCGCACTCCGGCAGCAGGTTGTTGAGCCTCTCCATCAGGGGGACGGTCTGGTCAATGCCCATCTGGATACGTCTCAGGATCATGGACATCTCGTTCACCTTCTGGATCTGCTCAGCGTACTTAGCATAGCGCTTCTGACGCTGCTGCATGATGCTGAACAACGTCTCCACAGACAGGTCCATCTGGGAGGGAGGGAGAGAAAGTGTGAGATCATTCTAACAACTTCACATTGTCTTTATTTCAATAGACGTAGCGTGGCTTCTTCCCCTCCCTTATCTATGCGCATATGAAACCCAAAGACAAATGAAATAAGATAGAGGCCTATTGGGGAAGCTGTTTTCACCAGACTCCGGTCTGTCAGACTAGTGCAGATGAAGGAAAGGAGAGGTGCCTGCAAACAGGCAGGGGGAGGTGATTTTAACCTCTTTGATCCTCTTGACCAGGGCGTTCTGGTCGAAGGCCACGGCCTCGGCACACTGGTGCAGGTGGTCCTGGTAGCGGATGCAGAGCTGCAGCACCTGGGCAGAGTCTAGCCTCTCTAGACACAAACTGCTGGGGGACATCTGTCCGCTCAGCACACCTAGAGACATGGACAGACTGACCCTCAAAGCATAATCTATGATCACTCTTTCTGTCAACTTCATGGTCATTAAGGAATGTCTAGGTCTATCCATAATTGTACACATTCTCATATTGAACATTATTACAATACTGTAGAGACAGAGGACAGGTCTAGATCCTAATTAGAGGCCCTTAGCTTACCTTTCAACAAGGGCTGAAAAGTGGGGATTTCCTGAAGCTTGATGACATCAGGGTCATTTTGGATGTTGCGCAATGACTGTGTCCCCTGAGCCACCACCACAATGTCGTCCATTTTAGCCTTCTGCTTCGCTGGAGAGGGCACCACTGCGACAACAAAGCATTTCAATACATTTTTCCATCAATTAGTAATTGTTTTTGCGTTGAAAGATAGCTAACCGCTAGAGAGGCTCCTAAAAAAATGACATGAGACTATGGGCCCTGGTCAGCAATAGTGAACTAAATAGGGAATAGGGTATCATTTGAAACATCCTGCAAATATGAAACAATGCACTTTCAACCAATGTTCCCTCAAAAAATGTTCAGCACATTTCAGGTCTGCTGAGCTCAAATTGAACGTTGTGAAAACTCTGTACAACTTCCAACGCATGTTTACTGTGAACACTGAGGCTGTAAACTTTCTAAATTACAGCTATAAAAGGTGGCCAAGAAGGCTACTGTGCCTATTTGATCATAATGTAGGCTTACCAGAGAGGACTACCATCAAAAATAATTGCGAAAACATTTTAACATGGAAATAGTTGTTCTATCATTCAAATCAAATGTTATTAGTCACATGCACCGAATACAACAGGTGTAGACCTTACAGCGAAATGCTTACTTACGGGCCCCTAACCAACAATGCAGTTTAAAAAGTATGGATAAGAATTAGAAATAAAAGTAACAAGTAATTAAAGAACAGCAGTAAAATAACATTAGCGAGACTATATACAGGGGGGTACCGGTACAGAGTCAATGTTCGGGGGCACCTGTTAGTTGAGGTAATATGTACATGTAGGTGGAGTTATTAAAGTGACTATGCATAGATGATAACAACAGAGAGTAGCAGCGGTGTAAGAGAGAGGGGGCAATGCAAATAGTCTGGGTAGCAACTTAGGTGTTCAGAAGTCTTATGGCTTTGGGGTAGAAGCTGTTTAGCTGGACCTAGACTTGGCGCTCCGGTACCGCTTGCCGTGTGGTAGCAGAGAGAACAGTCTATGACTAGGGTGGCTGGAGTCATTGACAATTTTTTGGGCCTTCCTCTGACACTGCCTGGTATAGAGTTCCTGGATGGCAGGAAGCTTGGTCCCAGTGATGTATTGCCAAGCAGTTGCCATACCAGGCAGTGATGCAACCAGTCAGGATGCTCTCGATGGTACAGCTATAGAACCTTTTGAGGATCCGAGGACCCATTCAGCCTACAGTAGCAACCAATGTGTGGTGTTTAATGTAGCCCTACATTCTATAGCACTTTTGGAGAAGAACAAAACATGCAGGGCTTGACATTAACCTGTTTATCCACTTGTCCTTCAGACAAGGAGGTGACTGAAAATGTTGTGTTTGACGCAAGAAACCACTTTACAAAATAAAATGCATTATTATCCCGATACCATTATTACTGGTAATCTGACAAATTATGCTACCCTCTGTCTATCTGCTACTTAGCTTATTATAGCCGGGCTGAAAATACAACACTTTAAGACAAAGACATGTAGCTCTAGCTTTGATCTCAAACCAAGCGCATCTACTAACAACAAGGGCTGTTGTGGTGCCCGTATTACCGCCACACCGGCGAACGAGACATGAAGGCAGTCAAATTCCACATGACCGTTTAGTATGGTAACGGTAAGTAGGCTTCTCCAAGCGCTGATGCTGCTGATCATTAGTAGCCTACTAAACTTGCTAACTGCCTGGTACTCAGCACTAGCACTCAGTAGCCTAGGGGTTAAAGCATTGGGCTAGTAACTGAAAGGTTGCTGGACCAAGTCCCCAAGTTGACAAGGTAAAAATATGTTGCCTGCCCCTGAGCAAGGCAGTTAACCCACTGTTCCCCGGGAGCCGAAGACGTGGATGTTGATTAAGGCAGCCCTCCGCAACTCTCTGATTCAGAGGGGTTGGGTTAAATGCGGAAGACACATTTCAGTTGAATGCATTCAGTTGTACAACTGACCGGGTATCCACCTTTCCCTATACAACTGACCGGGTATCCACCTTTCCCTATACAACTGACCGGGTATCCACCTTTCCCTATACAACTGACCGGGTATCCACCTTTCCCTATACAACTGACCGGGTATCCACCTTTCTCTATACAACTGACCGGGTATCCACCTTTCCCTATACAACTGACCGGGTATCCACCCCCTATACAACTTCCCTATACAACTGACCGGGTATCCACCTTCCCTATACAACTGTATCCCCCTTCCCTATACAACTGACCGGGTAATACAACTGACCGGGTATCCCCCTTCCCTATACAACTGACCGGGTATACCCCCTTCCCTATACAACTGACCGGGTATTCCCCTTCCCTATACAACTGACCGGGTATCCCCCTTCCCTATACAACTGACCGGGTATCCCCCTTTCTCTATACAACTGACCGGGTATCCACCCCCTATACAACTGACCGGGTATCCAACTGACCGGGTATCCACGTTTCCCTATACAACTGACCGGGTATCCCCTTCCCTATACAACTGACCGGGTATCCCCCTTTCCCTATACAACTGACCGGGTATCCCCCTTTCCCTATACAACTGACCGGGTATCCCCCTTCCCTATACAACTGACCGGGTATCCCCCTTCCCTATACAACTGACCGGGTATCCCCCTTCCCTATACAACTGACCAGGTATCCCCCTTCCCTATACAACTGACCAGGTATCCACCTTTCCCTATACAACTGACCGGGTATCCACCTTTCCCTATACAACTGACCAGGTATCCACCTTTCCCTATACAACTGACCGGGTATCCACCTTTCCCTATACAACTGACCGGGTATCCACCTTTCCCTATACAACTGACTAGGTATTCCCTTTCCCTATACAACTGACTAGGTATCCCCCTTTCTCTATGCAACTGACTAGGTATCCCCATTTCCCACTCTTATTGTCCCTTTAAATCACTCTGACATAAAATGATAAAAAGACTATTTATTATCACTTGTGAATGATGCCCAGCATAAGAAACAATGCCTTTTTGTTTGCAACTTTTTAGAATCATAGTCGCACACCTCATGTGGCCTAGACCATAGGCCTTTATTTGTTAATCAAGTTTGTATCACAACTAAAAGTGGCCAAATAACTTCTTAAAATTAAGCACATTAATCCGCTTTACAAGGGGTGTAGAGCCTAACTGGCATATAAGGAGCACGTGAGTTTCACTTTTGGAGAAGATCATTTTCACCCTAAAAATGCACCTTTTATAATAAAAGCATTACATGCACAATTGCATTTGCGGTCACTTTTGATAATGGTGTTTTCCATTAATGGAACATTCGGGCTTATAGCCTACTACCATGAGTGCATTGCTGCGCTTATAATGTGAATAAATAGCCTAATAGTTTATCAACATATTTCAAGCTAAACGTTCTGATCTGTTGCATCAGCCACATTGCATAAAACATGTTTTTTTGATGCTAGTGGTTGTATTAATTTGGGATCTATCGCATCCCACAACTGCCCCAGACTATGTTTGGAATATTTATTTCTCGCACAGAATAGGTAGACTTTTGTACTATGGGGGATAGTAGATTGACATAGGCTAGTGCTTTTGCTGTTCGTTAGGCCTACTCATCTTGTAGGCTGACGAAAAGTAAATGTGGACAGTTCTTCCAATATCTTCAAGATGCGCCTCGGAATTGGATAAGGACGAGCGCAGTTGCGTCCCTGATGTGCCCGTCTTCACTTGTAGCCTTGTGAGAAAGACCTAATCAGGTGACGGAGAGTCATGTGAGTGAGAGAAGCTTTGGATTGCGCAGTACACTCTGGGAGAAGGGCACAACGCAGCACTCAGGGCCGCAAAAAGCATGTATTTTTTAGGGTGCATTAAGGCCCCAAAGGGGATGCTGCTGTGAAATTCGAGCCATTATCAAGTACTTGTCAAATTGTGAATGAGAGACTATTGAAGTGTGTACAGCCTGCGCAAAAAAACTAAGCAGAGCTCATGCCTTTCAAGCAACTTTTTTCAAATCATCATTAGTCGCATCATGCAGCCTTACAATGTATTAAATCAAAGCATATAGCCCAACATTTGTAGAACAACTAAAGTTAAATGAATAACTCTAAAATGAATAACTCTTTTCTGCTAAATGAACTAGTGTAGCCCATATCTACTTGGGCATCAGGACCTAACATAAGGACAACTCAGAATATGCTATTGTAACGGATGTGAAACGGCTAGCTTAGTTAGCGGTGGTTTGCGCTAAATAGCGTTTCAATCGGAGACGTCACTTGCTCTGAGACCTTGAAGTAGTGGTTCCCCTTGCTCTGCAAGGGCCGCGGCTTTTGTGGAGCGATGGGTAACGATGCTTCGTGGGTGACTGTTGTTGATGTGTGCAGAGGGTCCCTGGTTCGCGCCCGAGTATGGGCGAGGGGACGGTCTAAAGTTATACTGTTACACTATTCTTTTCTTCCGAAATAGACTACATTTTCTTCATACCGTGCTTCTTTAGACCTGTCTAAAATAAATAATGGATTTATTGTGACGGTATAGACTATATTACATGGATTTATTCAACTTTTTAAAATGGCTTGTAGGCTGTGTGTGGAAGCCTGGAGATGCTAAATGTATTTATGTTAATTAACGGTCAATTACCGTGAGAATGACAGTTATTTTTTTGACAATCACCAGCTGACGAAATTGTGACCACCACAGCCCTACTCACAACCACAGCTGTAAACACAATCTAGTTCAAAGTGAATGGCACAGATCCATATATTGTAATTGTCTATTTGCATATAGGCCTACTGCAGCTCTGATTGATTATGCCACACCGGTCTGTGTAGAGTACAGGCTGAGTTGTGGGCACAATAGAATCCTTCTCTGATGTGTTCTGCCTACAACAAAATATCTTTCATAGTTTGTTTTGATTCAGGATGTTGCATTGAAAGTGGCTAATAGTGGGTTGATTCGATCACAATTCCCACAATAAAAGGAAACATTGACAGTGTTAACAGGGAAAACTCTAGAAAAATGAGTGAAGTTCAATCTTGTGCTTCTCTCAGTGGGCTGATAGAAAAAAATAATGTCAAGTACACATTTGAGTATCCTATGTGCAAGAGTTGAGGGAATAATATGGCATTAGAACTGTGTGTGTCAACGGCTACGTCTCCTTCCTCCCAAAGTATGCACTTGTTCACCTCCTTTCACTGACTTGAAAGGAAATGGCTGGTATAAGGAATATGGTTTCGAGTTGTGGAAAGTAGGGAACGTGTACACTTCAGGAGAAATAACATTACTGGGACGCACACACAGACAACCAGTGATGTAAAGTACTCAAGTAAAAATACTTAAAAGTAACGTTACTACTTAAGTCGTTTTTTAGCAATTACATTTACTTTTGATTCTTAAGTATATTTCAAGTCAAATACTTTAACATTTTTACTCAGGTAGTATTTTACTGGGTGACTTCCACTCGAGTCATTTTCTATTAAGGTATCTTTCCCAACACTGCAGACAACCTGCCAGTCCTCCCTTCTTACCCGAAGAACTGTAGTCGGTGTGTTTGTGCTCAGAATCACCGCTCTGCTCGGCCCCCATGGTGTCAGTTATGTTATGGCTTCAATTCACCACCTCAGGAGACCTACATCCAAACATAGATAAGTTAGTTTTCAAGCGAACGTTAGCTGTACCACGCAGACATTGGACTGATAAACAAGCCACGTTAGCTAAGTTGCTGTTAGCTAGCTTAGCACATCTCTTACCTTCGTTGTGTTTATCTTGTTCTGTTAGACCACGCCTGTTTTGATTTCTATTATATTTTTACCATCATTATAGTTTCATGATGTAGCAAACTATAATTAATTTAAGTAAATATGTTAACAAGCTGAAAGATATCGAACTAGCTAGCTACTTCCGTAAACACACAACCACCCCTCTTCTTCTTCTTCTTCTTCTTCTTCTTCTTCTATGCTATCATTGCGGTCAGCAAACAATCGTTCAAGTGCATGCTGCCATCTACTGTGCTGGAATGTACGATCAATCATGATCAATTCTGTACTACCATGAAAATAAAATTAATATAAATCCCCACTACTACTAATGTAGTGATCACAATATAGTAGCCATATCTAGGAAAACCAAAGTTCCAAAGGCTGGGCCTAATATAGTGTATTCTGACTGAAATTATTGCAACAATTAACAAAGAGCTGCAGTTAGTTTCATCAATCTACACACAATACCCCATAACGATAAAGTGAAAACAGGTTTTTCGAGATTTTGGCGATATATATATATATATATAATATATATATAAAACAGAAATACCTTATTTACATAAGTTCAGACCCTTTGCTATGAGACTCGAAATTGAGCTCAGGTGCATCCGGTTTCCATTGATCATCCTTGAGATGTTTCTTCAACTTGATTGGATTCCACCTGTGGTAAATTCAATTGATTAGACATGATTTGGAAAGGCACACACCTATCTATATAAAGGTCCCACAGTTGACAGTGCATGTCAGAATAAAAACCAAGCCATGAAGTTGATGGAATTGTCTATAGAGCCACGAGACAGGATTGTGTTGAGGCACAGATCTGGGGAAGGGTACCAACAAATGTCTAAAGTATTGAAGGTCCCCAAGAACACAGTGGCCTCCATAATTCTTAAATGGAAGAAGCTTGGAACCATCAAGACGCTTCCTAGAGCTGGATGCCCAGCCAAACTGAGCAACAGGGGGAGGGAGGAGGGCCTTGGTCAGGGAGGCGATGCTCCCCATCCAACCTGACAAAGCTTGAGAGGATCTGCAGAGAAGAATCGGAGGGAGAAACTTCCCAAATACAGGTGTGCCAAGCTTTTAGTGTCATACCCAAGAAGACTCAAGACTGTAATTGCTACCAAAGGTGCTTCAACAAAGTACTGAGTAAAGGGTCTGACTACTTATGTTAATGTGATATTTCAGTTTTCAATTTTTAATACATTTGAAAAAAATTGAAGATGGAAAAAAAATGATTTAATAAAGTTAGAATAAGGCTGTAATGTAACAAAATGTGGAAAAAAATCAAGGGGTCTAAATACTTGCCGAATGCACTGTATGTAGTGTATGTAAATGTATGTGGGGTTTTAGTGGGAGTGTCAATGTAGTGTGTGTGAATGTACGTGGGTTTTTAGTGGGAGTGTCAATGTAGTGTGAGTGTGTATATCACAGGAGGCTGCTGAGGGGTGGACAGCTAATAATAATGTCTGGAATGGAGTGCCACCAGCTGCCGTCTAGTGAGTGTGCGTAGGGTCAGTGCAAGATAGTTTGGGTACCATTAATTTACTATTTAGCAGTGTAATGGCTTGGGGGTGGAAGCTGACTCAGATCCTGGTGGTCCGAGAGCCAATGGTCCGGTACCGTTTGCCGGACAGTAGCAGAGTGGACAGTCTATGGCTTGGGTGGCTGGAGTCAGGCAATTTTTCGGCCCTTCCTCTGACACCACCTGACATAGAGGTCCTGGATGGCAGGGAGATTGGCCCCAGTGATGTACTGTGCTGTCTGCAAGGGCGATGCATTTTCTATACCAAGCTGTGATGCAGCCAGTCAAGATACTCGATGGTGCAGCTGTAGAACGTTTGGAAGATCCGAGGGCCCATGCCAAATCTTTTCAGCCTCCTGAAGGGGGAAGAGGCGCTATATTGGTGCATTGGAACGTGTTCAACGTGATTATTTTGCGGTCCATCTTATGGCTCAGCAACGGTTTCAGATGGAAGACCGACCACAATAAGCAACTCCGTAGATTTACTGAGTGAGAATGTTTGTTTTATTCTCACAAATACTAATCTGTGTTCATTAAATATTTAGTGTTAAATTAGCTATGAGACAATGAAATGAGAACAACAGTGACAATAACAATCTTTGAGAATCTTAAATTATAGGCCAGGCTATATAAATGTTTTCTGCAACATGTTATGCATACAATTTATGTACTATATTGTTCTTGTGATTATAATGAATATAAATAATTCAATATGATTGACAGCACAGGGGAGGGCCCTCCATCCATATTAAGATTAGGTAGAATGTGATCTGTAATGGAGTGAAGCTGGAGACTTCAATGGCGGGTATACGTGCCTCTTCAAATTCATCACTGAAGGGGTAGTCTTTGTGCTTCAGCCCCCTATGGGAAACAAACAGCGGAGGACAGTCACCCAGAGATACCGAAGATCAGTTGAGGCTTTAAAAACGGATGTATGATCACGTTTGACAAAGGTGATTGGCACTATAATTACGTATGAGGGCAGAGGAAAGACTCTGTAGTTCCTGTTCAGTAATAACATGGTCCTTATGTCCTCTTTGCTCAGTTCAAAGTCAAACACCTGGAATGAAAACCAACATCTACAGTCTTTGAAAACAGAGGGAAAACTGCATCAACAACAAAAAGTTCCAGAACATTACTGTAAACATCATCTTTCATGTCTTTGCATCCTCTCACAATGGGCGAGTTCCTTTTGCATCATCCTGTGCCGTGGGTAGGTGGAGACCCTTTACCCATTTTCTCTATGTAGCTAACAGTTAGACTAAGTTACTGTGGCTCTCACTTTACCTGAGATATAGTCCTCTGGTGCTTCTCAGTTATGTCCTTGATGTTTGGGTCTTGAAATAAACAGGGGTTGTCTGGTTTGACCCTAATACAAGAACATCAGATCAGACAGTTACCGTAGAAACTTACGAATAATGTGTGTGTGTGCAACATTTCCCTCCATGTGTCTGTACTGTGTCTATCCGTGTGTCGTTTACCATGGCCTGGTAGGTAACCCCAGGGGGCTGTATGCTGTGACAGTAATGCCTTGGGAGTGACAATAGTTGATCAGCTTTTGCTGGGACAGATATGGGTGGCCCTCAATCTGGTCAGAGCAGACAGGATGTAACGATGTGCACTGAGAGTCGGGAAGCAAGTTCAGGGAGTGATGTAATCAAAAAACTAAACAACAATGACGCCTCAGGAAGGAACCAAAGTGGGTGACATATATAGGGCAGGTAATCAAGGAGGTGATGGAGTCCATGTGAGTGTCATGATGCGCGTAACGATGGTGACAGGTGTAACTCCCATATTGACCTGGGAGAGGCGAAGGTCGAGAGCCATGCGTCCTTACGAAACACGACCCTGCCAAACTGTACTGCTTCTTGAAACACTGCTCGCTTAAGCCGGAAGCCAGCTGCACCAATGTGTCGGAGGAAACACTGTACAACTGGCCACCTAAGTCAGCGTGCATGCGTCCGCCACAAGGAGTCGCTAGAGCGCGATGGCCAAACCCTCCCCTAACCTGGACGACGTTGGGCCAATTGTGCGCCTCCTCATGGGTTTCTCGAATTCCAGGCGACAGAGCCAGAGATCGAACCCGGGTCTGTAGTGACGCTGCGCCATTCGGGAGGCAGCCTACTACATAAGTTATAGTATGGTTACATGCACACACTAATGCGATTATTGTGGATAATCAGATTAATATAATAGATGGATTGAAAAGTTTACATTCTTTGCAAGGAGACATATTTCCCTAATAATCCTGAAACATCTGAAAATTAGGCTACTCTGATAAATGCAGAAAATCGCCAATCAAAATATAATTGTTCTACCACAACAACCCTGTTATTTTTGGGAAGAATATTGGATTCTAAGTTTGTATGTGAAAACTAATTCTAAGGTGCATACATTCAGTTGTTCCGAACCCTCACTTCACTCCTGCTAAAGAGTGAGGCTTGCTTGGGTTGTTGCTAGCACATGCGTAGATCAAATACACAGCTGAAACGCTGATGAAGGTGTTTACATGTCCTAGTAATTTGAAAGATTGCTCAGAAAACCAGGTGTTTTAATCGCCGTATGCTTACTTTTGATTTTGACCTTTCTGACAATTAAGATAAGCAGCAGTGTTTACATGACTTTTGCATAATCTGCATACTGCCATAATCAGTTTAATATTGAATTATTGCTGCGCATGTAAACGTACTCAATGACACTGTGATTAACTCTGAATACCTGTTATGCTCTAAAGATCACAAATGCAAAGTGCTATTTTGGGCTGGGAGAGAGGGCAAAGAGCACCTGGTTGTTGGCAGGTTTGTTCTTGAGGCCTGGTGTGTTCAGAATGGATTCAGTTGGATGGCTGTTGAAATTGGAGATTCCAATGGCTTTTACCAACCCTGCATCCACAAGCTCTGCCATGCCCCGAGAGGCGCTGAACAGACAGAACACCCAAATGGAAAAGGGTGTGAGTGATGATGTAAAAAAAAATTACCCAGAAATTGTCTTAATTTAACTTCCTGTCATTCTCACCTCCCAGGTATCCAGGAATCTGGTTTCCACGGCAACAGTGAATCCCTCGCTGTCCACGAGCTCATCCCTAATCTACAACAAAACAAGTAATGATTGAGTGATGATCCGTGCATATCACGCCCCCAACATTTCATCAAAGTGTGAAAATGTTTTTCTAAATTATGCATGACAAAAAGGGCCGAAGAAATTAAATAAGTGTGAGCAAAATGCATTTGTAAAGGCAAGCCATGCACTATAAGCTTTAAATACAAGCATTTCATCAGAACAAAAATAATAATAATTTATGCAGTTCAAGTGTTTATTACAATATTTTACAAGAGACAAGTGGTGAGGATATTTCAAATACATATTGAAACAGTATGCATGTCAAGAAAATTCATTCCCATTGGTTTTCGTGGGTGAGGTCGAGGTCTAGATAGTCCAGTTTAAGGTTACTCAAGGTATTCTGACAAGCTGCTCTAGCCAGAGACTTCCTATGGAAGGTACACCACAGCTGGTGGAGAGAGAAGCACAGGAATGGCAATCTGGATTGATTGGGGCTGCATCCACAACGGCCCAGGCCCCCCATGTAAGCCACTACTTGTGGCCAGATCAGACAGTAGTGCACTATGGGTTATAGGGAATAGAGTGCCATTCGGTGACATAGCCTGGGAAACACTCAAGTAGGCTACATCACCTGAAAGATTCTATGGAATAACAGTATTCACAATTTGACAATCACTTCTATCAATTCTCACACACACAGTATGCTATGAATGAGTGTGACATTTGAGGCAGCACCTTGCTGATGACGAACAGCTCCTCTCTCTTTACAGTACCCTCCTGGATCATAGCCTGGATGCCCTTTCCCACCTCATTCTGGTAGAGGAAAGCCCCGTCAATGAGTCTGTAGCCAGCAGATGGAAGCCTTTACTGCCTCTCCTACTTTAGCTGGAGGAGACTAAGACACGGAAGGACTGGTAAAAAGCTTAGTTTGGGTGAAGTACATTTTTGATTCAATGCATAATTAAGGAGATTATCATCCATTATTTCCTATGATGACTGAGTTTACTGATGGAATTTGACCCCTATTTAACCTGCCAGTAAGCATGTAAGTCCAAGGGGGTTCACACTGAAAAAGGAATGTATTCAAGCACAATGATTCATGATATTTAATTACATGGTATACATACATCATTTTCATTGTATTAAAGTACATTAATAATATCTCAATGTTGTTGAGAGATTCTGCATGTCATTGCATTTCCCATGTGGAAAGGTGAGTGGGCAAGGAAGCGCACAAGGCTTTTTCGAGCGTTTAAAACATTGTATCAAGTATTTACATACTTGCAAACCTGTACATATCAAGGCACATTGTCATTGACATTACCGAGGTAAAAACAGATTCAGGTTGGATATTCGAATGATATTCACCTGTAGTTTTCCTTACATCCACCAACAGCAGTTAGGGACTGTCAACATAGTGACAATCAAATGTTTCACATTTCAATAGCTCTTTAACCATTACTCCTAACACTTTCAAAACTGCTTCTAGCTAACCCGATGGCATAGACACACTTTGCACACACTTTTCTTTTGTCGGTTTACATCTCACACTATTTTAAATGACTTATTTAAATTTCTGAAATTCAAAAGCACCTTGGTCATGTGACCCACACACCTCAAAAACGTTTAATAATGTACACTCAGTGGGCCTACCCATTGCACACCCTTTTGTTTGCCCATTTGCATCTTATGAGATTTTATGATCATTTTTAAAATATAAAAATTTCAAAAGCTCCTTAAGTTTTACGACCTACAACCCTCAAACTGCTGTCAGAATATCCACTGAGTAGCCTTATATGCCATTTTAATCTCACACGATTTTACATTCATTTTCAATGTTTTTAATTTCAATAGCACCTTGGACATGTGACCTACTGGACTCAAACAAGGTTCAGAATTGCACACCCTTTAGTTTGTCAATTTTCATCTCACACATTTTTACATACATTTTTCTAACTTTCTAATTTCATTAGTTCCTTGGCCATGTGACCTAATGACCTTTGAAAAGGTTCAGAATGTCCACCGAGTACCCTTCTATATTGCACATCCTTAAGTTTGTCCATTTTCATCTCACACGGTTTTCATTTCAATAGTTCCCTGGTCATGTGACCTACAACCCTCAAACTACTTTCAGAATATCCATTGACTAGCCTTATACATGGCACACCCTTTTGTTTGTCCATTTTCATCTCACACAATTTTACATTAATTGCCTGCTCTGCTCCCCTGAAGGACAGTGTCACTCACACACCTATTCACTTGGGCCTTCTCCCTGGGGCCTTCCTGACCACCAGACAGCCCCCCATTGACCTGCAGACCTCTGACTCCAGGCCTCCATGCCCACACTCCCTGCCCACCTGCTTGCCCTCTCCCTGGGCTTGAGTGTATAGCTTACTCCCTGGAACTACAGACCCCCAGGCCTCCACACCTACTCTCCCTACCTGGTCAACACCCCTCTCACTGGGCATCATTGCGTCTCGGCAGGGGCTCAGCCATCTCCATAACTTTGCCCACCAGGCGAACCTGGGGTACCCACACTTAAGCAATCCTCCCCGGACACAAAGACATCTATATTCAAGCTGTCAGGAACCATGTGCATCTGGTAACCCAAAACAGGCTCTGTGCACCTGGTGACCCGCCTGCTTTTTTTCCACTCAGAGACTAAGTCCCCACATCCCCTGCTTGGACTCTGAGTTTCCCCCGCCTTGATAGAGGCCTCCTCGTGCACCTGGTGACCCTTTGACTTCCACAGCGAATCCCAACCTTACTCACAGTCCCACCAGAGGATGAGCCCCGGCAGATGGGCGACCACCACCTAGCCCCCTACCTGGTGGAGGAAGAGGAAGACGCCTTCCGTCCCCAACAAAAGCTTGGATCGAGGGCTGACTTTCAATAGATTGCAGCGAGTGAGCTGCTCTGCTACGTACGAAACCCTGACCCAGAATCTAGTCGTCTACAAGTGATTTAGCACCAGGTTCCCCACAAAACGCAGTGTGCATCAGGAGAGGGGCTGCAACTCATCCAGGTGCACCCCAACCCCGTCACAAACGGCTCTACTCATCTGCCAAAAGAGGCAGGTTATCTCGGGCCAACCGAAGATCCGTGGTGCTACGGTATCGTTACGTTTAGGGGGGATTCTGACTGAGAGGCATTCAGTCATAATATAATCCCACAGATGGTAGCTTCGCACCATTGGCTCCTCAGCCATGCACATACACCAAATGTGCTTGGGTGATTTGAGTGCGACCACAACAGGTGGGTACGCTCCTTTGAATTTCATCAAGTTGATATTCAGTGATCCGTGCCCAGAACCTAGGCCTCTTCCGTCCGTTTTATGGGTCCGCAGCAAATCAATGGGCATGGATAGTACTACCCACATCAGATGTAGGCCTCCCTCCCCAGACAAGCTGGAGATACCTCTCCCCCCTTCGTAGGGCATGATCCAGATCCATGCAATGCCCTATCAAAATGGGTTTAGTCTCCGCCTCGAGTCTAGTGAGCGTAGAGAAGACCTCCCCACCTACAATGTGTGATGTTCCGAACTCAGGCAAGCCTGAGGCCTGGTAGTGTCAGCTAATGGTAAGGCACATGCCATCTCCACTACATGTTCCAAGGAGCGTGGAGGAGAGCTCCCACATAGAATGGGTAGAGTCCTGCAACCAGGCGGACCTGAGACCTGGCAGTGTTCATAACCGCTAAGCATATTCCATCTCCATTTAGTGCTCCACTGTTAGCAGGTCCAGTCGAAGCCAGCGTTCGATTCAAACCTTTGCGGTTTAGAGTTAGCTAAATATACGGGAGACGAGTCTTTAAAAATGTCACCACAGTTGCTCTGTAGTACACTTTCATCAGCCATCTCCCAGGACTAAACTCCCCACTTCCAGCCAAAGCTGGGATGCGTTCGAGCCATCTTAAAAGTCAGGTAACAGCGTTTAATTCAAGAGAGTACTGCCTTCATACACATTTTACCACAGGTTATAAACTGAAAATGACATCAGCGTTTTCTAAATGTTCTCTCTCTTCTTGACACTGGTAGAGAGGCCCTATAGTTCTCGAGCCTTCCCTCCTTGCCTAAAGCCAAGGTCAGTCAGTGTAGATAAGTCTGGAGATAGTTCATTCATTTGTACCAAGGCATTGTTCTAAACTCCTGACTATATTATATACAATTGGGAATGGGAGCAAGAGAGAAATTTCATACATGTACAGTACATAATAGCATTTGGACTAGTCAGTCCTGATTGAAATGTATACATAATTAGTCATTATGGATAAAAATTCCCTTAACAGTCCTCCGATACACAACCCAACCAAGCTGCACTGCTTCTTAACACAGCGCGCATCCAACCCGGAAGTCAGCCGCACCAATGTGTCGGAGGAAACACCGTGCACCTGGCAACCTTGGTTGGATATCCCTCCCGGCCAACCCCTCCCTAACCCGGACGACGCTAGGCCAATTGTGCGTCGCCCCACGGACCTCCCGGTCGCGGCCGGTTACGACAGAGCCTGTGCGCGAACCCATAGTCTTTGGTGGCACAGCTGGCGCTGCAGTACAGCGCCCTTAACCACTGCGCCACCCGGGAGGCTATCCCAGGATTTTCAAGGGCCAGCGAGAACTCACAGGAAGCCGCTGGAATTAAGACGCTTTCCAGGGCTTGAGCCCCTCTCTTGGGGCGAACCCATTCCAGTGCGCCCTGCCCTTCACAAAGAAAAGAGAACTCTCCCCGGAAGCTTCCCTCAAGTCCTTAGGAAACTGTGCAGTATTTAGTTTTTTATGTATTATTTCTTACATTGTTAATAATTCAGAAAACCTTAAGTGTTATTACATACAGCCGAGAAGAACTATTGGATATCAGAGAGACATCAACTTACCAGGATAACCAGCACTACGACCAAGAATACGACTTTCCCAAAGTCAATCCTTCGGAGAGAGTGCCGGAGCGGTCTTCTAGTGGGGCTAGTCCCTAGTTAACAGAGTCGACAAAATTAGGGCAAGAGTTTCCAAAGAGATATTCGGGATCGTAACATACTCTGTTTCACAGAGACATGGCTAGCTGGGGACATGCTGTCGGAATCCGTACAGCCAACGGGATTTTCAGTGCATCGCGCCAACAGTAACAAACATCTCTCTAGTAAGAAGAACATACAAGAACTCAAGTCCTTTTGTTCACCTGACCTAGAATTCCACACAATCAAATGCCCACCGTATTATCTCCCAAGAGAACTCTCCTCGGTTATTGTCACAGCCATGTATATTCCCCCGCAAGCGGATACCAAGACAGCCATCGAGGAACTTCACTGCAATCTGGAAACCATATATCCTGAGGCTGAATTTATTGTAGCTGGGGATTTTAACAAAGCTAATCTGAGGACAAGGCTACCTTCTATCAGTATATTGATTGCAGGGTCGTCAAAGACGGTACAGTATGAAACTCTCTGGGATGACTTCACTAGTTACCACCACCACAAAGTGATAAACACGCCTATTTATACAATTCATCTTCTCAGTGATATGACGTAGATGCATAAAGTAAACAGCATAGTGGGTACAATTTTCACAACTAAGAGCGTTGAAGTGTGAGGCTCAACTTATCTGCTGTTTTGGTGCTCTGGCTACCACGTTGTGAACAGTTTGAAGCGAACCCATGCACATGCGCAGATATTGTGTGTGATTGTGTGAGAGCAAAAGTCTTGCATCTTGCTCATCTCAATATCTCCAGTGCTGCTTGGGGCAACCTGATTTTGCTAAGTCTATGGCAGCAGCCCAAACGCAAAGTAGACAGCCCTCGGCCCTAAACCCTCAGCACTCGAATTATGTTAGACATCATCTCATCCAAGTGTACCTTAAATGTCCTTTGCCCAAGCGAGGGAGAGTGATGATCGGATGCAACGTCCTTGATGGAAATCTTGAAGTTGAGCTTAAAAAACACCAACCTAAAGCTATTAATGTAGCAAGCTAACGTAGTTAGCTAGCATTTTGTCAGGTAGATAGCTAGAGTTACAATACTTAGCTGGCTAGCTAATTTTATAACTTGGTCATTTATTCCAATACATTTCAGAATTCCCCAAAATATGTTTATGAAGCTAGCTACGTTGTATAGTCTCGTAGTGAGGAGCCTAAGCCAATTTGAGCGGCACTCCCATTTGCCAACGCTAAAATAAATGTCATCTATATATTTGTTTTGCAAGTCAGTATCATAATTGTGTCTCACATGCCGAATATGCTGCCATGTTGATCAAATTTGACACTTCGCGGCAACCGGAGTTTGACACGTGACTACAGTTTGCATTGAATTGGGGGTCATATCAGCCCCACAAGTAATCAAAGTTCTTCACTCGCTCCCTCGAGCTAAATTGAGGGCCGAGGGGGTAATAATGTT
Source organism: Oncorhynchus tshawytscha (assembly GCF_018296145.1). Lineage (NCBI taxonomy): Eukaryota > Metazoa > Chordata > Actinopteri > Salmoniformes > Salmonidae > Oncorhynchus > Oncorhynchus tshawytscha. The sequence goes on along the minus strand of NC_056447.1, from coordinate 47,532,519 downwards.
TGTGAATTGCCATTTTAAGTGTAGGTCCAATCAAACTGCATCCTGTTTCGAGAGAGAGGTATTGAGCTCATGGGTTCCGGAGTTCTTCTGCAAAAAGATAGAATTAGAGTTGGATAAATGTAGATCAACTTGAATATTTTTTGCAAGGACTTATAGAGGATACTAACCTCAACATCAAAACCTTCAATCCAAATCAAAATTCCATAGCTAAAAGCGTGATTTTGGACAAAACTACCTAAATGTACTAATATTAGTAAGGACTATCAAGAAAACACTTCTAACAAACCTGCAGAAGAAACACAGTGGAACCTGTAAATACTATCCAACACAAAACGGAGTGAGTAATGTTAAGTCTGAACCTACACTACTTCTGAAGCCAATAAGTAAAATACAATAATCTCTAGGTAATTTTGTTATATAAAGCTTAATAAATAAGGCTACTAAGCTACCAAGCTGCTAGGACAGAACTGACCTGGCTGCAACGTCAATTAGCACTGAAGTGTGAAGTGAGAAGTGTGAACTCTTGAGCCTAACAATGGCAGGAGAGAATGGCTTATCCCTGTGCAGAGGTCATTACAATACAGTACCACATGGATATTGAAAATAACACTGCACGGAATAAGTACAAAAGGAAGCTCTTCAAGGACAATCCGGAGACACTATTTGCTGATGGCAACAAAGAGGGGAACATAAGCAACTACACTTTCCACACAGACCATCCCCTGGCATAGCACAGTGCTATGAGAGCACACTACACCTATGTCAAGAGAGAGGATTTTGGCCCAGGGCGGAAACTCAGAATACTAGACATTGAGGAAATTGAAACATCCTCTATAAACGTGTACAAATCTGGGACAGTAATGGTGCAGGGTCTCCTCATGCAGTTCCAGCGGAACTTTTACTGGATCAAAGAGAGAGCAGAGCAGGAAGAGCTCTCCCTCTGTGATGACTCCCCATCCTGAGTGAGTCTGATCACACCTCTTCAAACTGTTCTGCAGTTTGCAGGGCAAGGGAAGAATAAATTCATTTTAAATGGACCACTTTTGCCCCGGAAATGTATCACTCATTCATCCTACGGTTGTGTTTTCAGTCATCGTGGAACCACAGGTAGCTGTTGTGTGTGTTTATATGCGCTAGTCAATTATGATTGCATTTCATATCTTGGCTAGAAGACGACGCCTCTGCAGACATCGAATGTTAGCCAATCCGAATATATCAGGTAAATAGAAAATTGCAATGCATAAGTGTGATGTCAGGGTATATGTGCAAGACAATGTTTCCAAATGCTAACCAAACAAAAACATAATTACTTTTACAATTTCTAACTTATTTACATTTGTTTTTACTTACACTTGTATGTTGACTTCTCCATATTAATGTTGGTTTTGAGTTTTGTCTGACTTTTCTTAGCGGATGTACAATCATTGCAAATTGAATTATGGGGCATTTCAGGACCCGGATTTAACATAATTGTACACTCACTGCTTGTTAGCAAGATGGCTGCGCGGTGACTTAATTACAGTTAGTCATCCTGGGTTTATACACATCACTGGTTTAAAATCACATTTTAAACCAGTGAAAATAAACTCCTAAAAGACACACCCTCCATTTACCCTCACCTTATGCCCTTGGGGAATCCCTGCGGCCATCTTTGTCGTCGGTCCAAATTATGAGCCAAGGGAAGTTAGCAACCGTACTCGTCCATTGTAAAAAATATGTTGGAAGGTATAGAAATGCATACATTCATGTCTAGATTATATTTTGACATGTTTGATTTATTACAGACACCTTAATGCATACTTTTAAATTATTATGTGAGCTAAACATACAAATGAAAAAATATATAAATATATTCGCCTTCGAGTATTTAAAAAAAAAAGAGTACTAATGTTACTTTCCCCACTACAAAAAAAAAACAACCTTTTAAATACAAGTAATTTTGTCCTTTGAACATTCCTATGGAGGACTGCTTCTACTGGGGATTGCCAGTATGGGTGAACGTTGGCTTCAGATTCTCAGTGGCCTATACATTGCATCAGCAATCCAGGGTTAGTATACATAATTGTTTTAAACCTAACCTTAGCCACACTGCTAACCTTATGCCTAACCCTAAATTAATACCAAAAAGCACATTTTTGTTTTCATGAATTATTACCATCTAGCCAATTTTGACTGTGGATGTGGTATATAGTGGAAACCCAAATGCAGCTGAAAACAGCAGTCAGGGCATAGGAAGGTTCAGCCAAACCACTTCTGCATATTTAAAGTAGGCTGGTTTTTACATTAAAAAAAGGGTGTAATCAGAAGTCCTCATTGACCTGTAATAACATGGTATATTTGAAAAGCCTTTGTTACAGCTCATAAACTGGCACACTGCTGCCACCTGTTATCCACTATTCACATTGCACAATGCCATTTGATCTGTGTGATTACAGGGATTTTGGGTTGTAATGATGAATAGATAATTCAGTCCAAAAGAACACAAAGACAATATAAAGAGGAAACGATTTATATTAAATATAAAGTAAAACAGTGAAATCGAACCCTGGTATATTAAAATGCTTCAAGCTAAACAATGATAGAAAAGTATTGAGAGGGAGTACAACATCCTCAAACCTCCGGAATAAAAATCAACATAACAAGCAATATATTAACATTAATAAACAAACATTTTAGGTGAATGCTTTTGGCAATCAATTGAAGATTGGTTTAGTACTATCCCAAGAGAAACAGGAAATCAGCTGTCAGGGTCTATCACATCAGGCCAATAAAGTATATCTTTGATTGTTCGTTCTTTCTTTCTTTACATCTCCTTCTCTCTCTCTGTTCCGTTCTCTTCGTTCAGGGGATAGGGACTTAGGTCCAGCGTCAGCATGCGGCTGAACATGCACTCGTTAAACTGAGAGAAAAAGAAAGACAGTTAAGTCACAGGGATTGATATCCTCGCCTCCTTCTCAAGACACATTGGAGGAAAGCAACCTAGGTTCTTCTTTGGTGTTTTGGGAAGAAGGCAAGGAGAGACGAGAAAGAGGCAGCAGAACCAGGCCGCGAGAGAAAGATGGTCTGGAATAAAGGTGTTTTGGTACTGTACCTCAGGGTAGACCCCCAGCAGAGCGTCAGCTCTAGAGTAGAACTCCTCCTTCAGAGAGATGACGATGATCTGGAGGCTCTCTCTCGACTGCTCCCTGATAAAGCTGGTCACCTGCATCCACAGAGACAGACAGGTCAGCTATATTGCCATATTCGTAGCTACAGCCCATATTTAATCACAATTAAAATGTCAACTTGCTTTGCCAATATTGGTGTTGTCCAGGGCTGCATCAACCTCATCCAGGACAAAGAACGGAGCTGGACGGAAGCTGATTGAGAAAACACAAACATCAGACAGTGGTTCAGCGCTGTAGGGTACCCTAGTGGTTAGAGCGTTGGACTGGTAACCGAAAGGTTGCAAGTTCATATCCACGAGCTGACAAAGTACAAATTTGTCATTCTGCCCCTGAACAGGCAGTTAACCCACTGTTCCTAGGCTGTCAAATTAAGAATTTGTTCTTAACTGACTTGCCTAGTTAAATAAAGTTAAAATAAAGTTAAAATAAAAATACTGATGGGCATATCTCATGTCTGCTGTGTGTGTTAGCTGTGTAAAGCCAACACGAGAGCAGCGAAGGCCTTCTCTCCTCCAGACAGGTTGTCCACAGCCATGAACTTCTCTCTCTCTCTCTCTCACCTGTGTATTGCGAACACCAGAGCCAGGGCAGCGATGGCCTTCTCTCCTCCAGACAGGTTGTCCATGGCCATGAAGCGTTTCCCAGGAGCAATACAGTTGTAATTGATGCCATCCAGGTAGGGCTCATCTGGGTTCTCAGCACTCAGAATGGCCTGGAGGGAGCAGCACACATTCAGGCATATACACACCCGTACATTACACCAGGGTTCGTACAGACAGTGGTAAGTAAAATTCAAGGACTTTTTCAAGCACTAATATTTATTTTCAAGGACCATCAATTTGTAATACTTCCTATTATGCAATTGTTTCTAGTCACCAGCAGATGGCTGTAATATCGCCACAACCTCATGAAAACAACGAACTAACTTTCTAGTCATCACTACCTTACAAGTTCCTCTCAATAATACGTGTTTCGCTACTTATTTATTACATACAGGAGTCAGTAATGATGGTGTTGTAATTTGAGTAGTGATGAGCAGACACACCTACTGGTGAACACATGTCCTATTCACATTACTACACAATTCCAACTTAATGACTGTATTTATTGGCCATTTGGGAATCTACTACTTAATATCTACAAAAAAGCATCTTGCTTCCAACTGGCAGCTTTATTGTCGCCAGTCGGGGGAAGGGCGAGTGGGCAGTGAGGAAAACGGCATGTGATCAGCCACCAGAATGGCAGGAGCATGGCTGCCGCTTGAATATCGCAGGCACCCTGTGAATGAGGCAATTGCCAAAAAACCTCCATAATGTAGAAGTGGCGCCAGCGCAGGAAGCAGTGTTGTCTTTCCCCCTTCATGTGGTGCTTCAGGGCCGATTCACCCATGCTCGCAACGTCAAACTTGGACGCATTTTTTGCACATTACACGGTGCGGATTGCTTGGTTTCAGTGATGTAGTGGTAAACAAAGGTGGGAAAACTACAGGACCTGTCAACATTTTGGACACACTTACTCAGGTTTTTCTATATTTGTATTATTTTATACATTGTAGAATAATAGGGACGACGTCAAAACTATGAAATAACACATATGGAATCATGTAGTAACCAAAAAAGTGTTAAAAAAATACAAATATATTTAAAATTCTTCAAAGTAGCCACCCTTTGGCATGATGACAGCTTTGCACACGATTGGTATTCTCTCAACCGGCTTCACCTGGAATGTTTTTTCAACAGTCTTTAAGGAGTTCCCACATATGCTGAGCACTTGTTGGCTGCTTTTCCTTCATTCTGCGGTCCAACTCATCCCAAACCATCTCAGTTGGGTTGAGGTCTGGTGATTGTGGAGGCCAGGCCATCTGATGCAGCACTCCATCACTCTCCTTCTTGGTTAAATAGCCCTTACACAGCCTGGAGGTGTGTTGGGTCATTGTCCTCTTGAAAAACAAATGATAGCTAAAATGCCGGGCAATTGTAGACTATCAATGTGACGTTTGGCTGTGCCTAATCAGTCAGTTCTGTCACTGCCTCGCTCAGTGGCAGTGTGGGTGGAATGAGTGAGCTCACCTGGCAACCACAGCGCGAAACACGTGAAGAAATAAAACTTCGTAGTCTACCTGGAAATTAATTTGCAAGACCAATACATTTTTCTGATATTTTTCAGAAATGTATTTGCTCATGTTCTCCTCTCATTTGAATTGAAGTACTTTTGTACCTACTTGAGAAAATGTCCGATTTTCAAGGTACTCCAAATGGAAGTACTTTAAGCACCTCAAGCACCTTTTGCAGACCCTGTTACACACACACATTACAAACACGACACATACTACACACCACAAACCTGATAAGTGTGTCTATTACACAGTAGTATGAAGATTGCTTTCAGGTGTGTGTGTGTACAAGTGTTTCTGTATGAGTAAAGCCTTCACACCTGAGCGCTGGTGTTCCTGCACAGTTGTTTGTAGATCTGGTCGATGACGACAGAGACGTGTTCAAAGCACTGACTGAAGAGTCTGAAGCGTTTGGCTTTAACCTGCTCAAACTCCTGGTTACTCCTTCTGGCTGCCTTGGTGCTGGCATCAAACGCTGGAGCACACAGAGGGAGACAAAGGCAATCAGATGAACATCATTGAGCCATACACACACAGATATGTATTGCACCATGAACTTTAATTAAGGGACCACAACAGAAAAAAGTTATTAACTTTATTGTGTTATCCCTGTCAAGTTTTTTTAAATGTATGGAACCTCACTGAATATGGCTTTTTTTTAACTGGCTATTTAACATGTATAAGTCGATCAAAGATCTGTAGGCACTAAAAAGTTAGTTCCCACCGTGGTATTGGGAGAACAAATGCTGCAATGCATTTGAAATATGCCACTCTAGCATCTTAAAAGTTTGTCACTAAAACCTGTTTCCTCTGGGTTTTAACTTTTTAGGGCCCTCAATGGGTTCCCACAATACACTCGCCAAGACAAGTTAAGCGATAGCGTTTGTGTATTGAGGTGTGTGTCGCCACTATACAGTTGGTGTATTGAGGTGTGTTTCTGCACTTTGTACCGTCCACCACCCCCTGGAATTTGTCCTTGACCACCCTCATTTTCTCCAGGGCTTTAAGGTTGGGGGCTGTGGAGCGCTGTAGGACCCCCTCTAGAGAGGACACTGTCTCCTTAAGACGCTCTACCTGGGGGTCCACCTCCTCCCCTGCAAGATCCTGTTGGACATAAAGACACACACACACACGTTTGGACAGCATAACGTTAGATACATAACTGTCCTCTGGGGTGAATACAGTACATTAACTGTATGATATTGATCAGTTCTTAAAGCTAAGAGACTGAGAAGGGATACTGTATTGATTGATGATTGATTAATGAGGTCTACCTTCAGCTCAGCTCCCAGGCCAGAGTAGTCGATGACCATCAGCGCCTCTCTCTCGTAGATGTCCATAGTGGTGCAGGTGCTCTCTGTGAGTGACTCTGAGTCCAGCTGACAAGGCCAGATCAGTCAATCAGACATAAGAGAGAGAGAGAACTTCATTCTCCCCCGATAGTGAATTTGAATTACACATATGAGAGGTAAACAACTGTACATCCAAGTACACAATACACATTCAGTACAAGGAGAACGTGAACACAGCCCGTCATCTGGGCAGGTCCTGCATTTTACAGCCCTACTGCACACTACCCTGGTCTATGCCCCCCCCTCACTCTGTCTCTGATAGTGGAGGCTACTGAGGGGAGGAAGGCTCATAATAATGGCTGGAACGGAGCAAATGGAACTGCATCAAACATATAAAAAACATTTATTTCGCTCCAGCCATTACGACGAGCCCGTAATTCCCCAATTAACATGCTACCAACCTCCTGTGGTCTCTAGTCTGTCCTACCTGCACCTCACTGATCTCGTCCAAGCTGCCAGACAGCAGCGTGATGGGCAGGCCCTGGATCTTACAACCTAGCAGCAGGTTGTGTTTCCAGATCCTCAACTGCTCCAGGGCTGTCTCAGCTGAGATAACCTCCCTTTGCAGCTTCACCTGCTCTCTGGTGGGGAGAAGGGTTAGACACGGAGAGGGGACAGAGAAAGGAAGAAGAGAAGGGGGAGGGAGATAAAGAGAAAACAGAAAAGGAAGAGGGATCGGGCGGAGAGAGGAGAAGATCAGCTTTTAGAGAGGGTGATGAGACCAGTGAAGTGACCTGCAATCGATTTGATACACTGGACAAAAATAACTTGACAGCAGAACAGCCACAGTCAGTAGTACCTGGAGCTCTCCTGAAGGCTCTTCATCGTTTGGTCCACCTGGGCCTTAGACTCAGAAGCCTGGGTCTTCTTCCCCAGCAGATGATTCTTCAGATCCAACACTTTAGATTGACTCTCTTCCATCACCACCAGCAGCTTCTCTTCCTCCTAGCGGAAACACAAGAGAACAACACAACACTGGGATTACATTCTGTGTGATTTTAGAGGAGGATTTGAGAAGCTGATGGGAAAAGGGAAGGAAGGGAGGTATGAAGGGACAAGAAAGGAGATAACATGAAAGGGAAGTTGAGAAAAGGAGAGAACGGAGGAGAGGAGGTATGTTTTGCCTGCTTCTGTTCTTCCACTCTGCACTGCTCCTTGGCGATGGTCTCCTCTAGTTTCTTCATCTTCTTCCTCTGCTGCTCCAGTTGACCCTGTTCATACTCCAACTGGGCCTTCAGACAGGTCCGCTGAGACTCAAACTCCAACCTGGGAGAGGGGTGGGAAAAGAGAGGGGGGTTGATTACACTCAGGCAGTGACAGAAAAGAGATGTGGGAGAGGAGATGGCCAGAAAAAAATATAATAATATTTGCGAACAATACACAGTGCATTCGGAAAGTATTCAGACCCCTTGACTTTTGCCACATTTAGTTACGAGGCACAGAACTGGAGAAGGGTACCAAAACATTTAAGAACGAAGTCTCCTCCGTTCTTAAATGGAAGAAGTTTGGAACCACCAAGACTCTTCCTAGAGCTGGCCGCCTGGCCAAACTGAGCAATTGGGGCAGAAGTGCGTTGGTCAAGGAGGTGACCAAGAACCCGATGGTCACTCTGACAGAGCTCCAGAGTTCCTCTGTGGAGATAGAAGAACCTTCCAGAAGAACAACCATCTCTGCAGCACTCCATCAATCAGGCCGTTATGGTAAAATGGCTAGACAGAAGTCACTCCTCAGTAAAAGGCACATGACAGCCCAGAGTTTGCCAAAAGGCATCTGAAGGATTCTCAGACTATGAGAAACAAGATTCTCTGATTTGATAAAACCAAGATTGAACTCTTTGGCCTGAATGCCAAGTGTCATGTATGGAACCTGGCTACATCCATACGGTGAAGCATGGTGGTGGTACTATCATGCTCTGGGGCTGTTTTTCAGCGACAGGGACTGGGCGACTAGTCAAGACTGAGGGGAAGATGAATGGGGTACAGTACAGAGATATCCTTGATGACAACCTGCTCCAGAGTGCCAGGGACCTCAAACTGGGTTGAAGGTTCACCTTCCAACAGGACAATGCCAACAGGACAATGACCCTAAGCACACAGCTAACACGGAACCCAAACCGGCTGCGCGCATGCTCCATCGTACATTTATTTTGTCCCCCTACACCAAACGCGATCACGGCACGCAGGTTAAAATATCAAAACAAACTCTGAACCAATGACATTAATTTGGGGACAGGTCGAAAAGCATTAAACATGTTTGGCAATTTAGCTAGTTAGCTTACACTTGCTCGCTAATTTGTCCTTGGATATTAACATTGAGTTATTTTACCTGAAATGCACAAGGTCCTCTACTCCGACAATTAATCCACACATAAAACGGCCAACTGAATCGTTTCTAGTCATCTCTCCTCCTTCCAGGCCTTTTCATCTTTGAATTTACATGGTGATTGGCATCTACACTTTCATAGTATTACCACAACGATAGGCAAAACATTTTGTCTTTCAATCACCCACGTGGGTATAACCAATGAGGAGATGGCAGGTGGGTACCTGCTTCTATAAACTAATGAGGAGAGGCAGGACTTGCAGCGCGATCTACGTCAGAAATAGGAATTACTTCTATTTTAGCCATTGGCATCGCAGACGCTCATTGGCGCGCTCGAGCAGTGTGGGTGCAATAATTGAATAACATGGATTTGCGACGCTCGCGCACGCGACGTGTCTGTTCAGCATGTAAGACAACACAGGAGTGGCTTCGGGACATTTCTCTGAATGCCCTTGAGTGGCCCAGCCACAGCCCGGACTTCAATTCGATCAAACATCTCTGGAGAGACCTGAAAATAGCTGTGCAGCGACGCTCCCCGTGCAACCTGACAGAGCTTGAGAGGATCTGCAGAGAATAATGGGAGAAACTCTCCAAATACAGGTGTGCCAAGCTTGTAGCATCATACCCAAGAAGACTCAAGGCTGTAATTGCTGCTAAAGGTGCTTTAACAAAGTACTGAGTAAAGGGTCTGAATACTTATGTAAATGTAATTTTTTCCCATTTTTTATCTTTAATACATTTGCTAAAAATTTTAAAAACCTGTTTTTGTTTTGTCATTATGAGGTATTGTGTGTAGATTGATGTGGGGATTTTTTTACATTTATTTTTTAAAATACATTTTAGAATAAGGTTGTAATGTAACAAAATGTGGAAAAAGTCAAGGGGTCTGAACACTTTCCGAATGCACTGTACACCGTATAAGAACAAGCATACTGTACAATCAGTCCATATAAACTTGTTAGCATCATCGTTCCATAGACCATATGTACTGTATGTAATGTGGGGAGGTCCAGTCCAATACCGTTTCCTGTCTACATCCTGCTGCTGTTTGAGATGCTCCTGTTCATACTCCCTGATGTTGGCCACTCCTATCTCAGCACAGAAGTCTGAGAACACCACGTCCTCCATCTGAACACAGAACAATAACAACAACATGACCACGAACCTGGTCCCCCTAGACATAGTAGGCAGAACGTTCCTACTCTATGGCAGTGACATACTACAAATATTTGGTAGTGCGGCAGGTAGCCTAGTGGTTAGAGTGTTTGGCCGGGAATCAAAAGGTCACTGGTTTGAATCCCCAAGCCGACAACGTTTAAAATCTGTTAATGTGATCTTGATCCAGGGCACGTTGTTCCTGTAAATCTCTCTGGATAAGAGTGTCTACTAAATTATGTGAAAGTATAGTCCCATGTGGCTCAGTTGGTAGAGCATGGCACTTCCCACTTTGAAGTGTTGGGTTCAATTCCCACTTGAATTCAACATGTGTCTACTTTCTTCTTTTCCAACAAGAGCATAGTAGGCCATCAACAGTTTTTCAGTCTTGGGCGATGTTTTTGAGTTTTGAAAATATATGCACTCACGACTGTAAGTCTCTCTGGATAAGAGCGTCTGCTAATTGATGTAAAACCTTGGTGTTGTTTGTGTTAGCTATGACACGCCACTAATAACAGGTGTCTGCTATTTAGCGGATGCTCTTATCCAAAGCGACTTACGATAGAAATTAGAGTTAAGTGCCTTGCTCAAGGGCATATCGACAGTTTTTTCTCCCTTAGCTGTCTCAGGGATTCAAACCAACAACCTTTTGGTTACCAGCCCAATGCTTTTAACCGCTAGGCTACCTGCCAATTTAGACATTATTCTAAATAGTCTTGGTAGCAGTGCGTCCTGACCTGGTTGATCCTGTCTTGGAGCTTCTTCATCTCCAGCTCCTTGATCTCCATGTTCTCTTTCTGCATCTCCAGCTGAGACTCCACGTTGGCCAGCTCAGCCTCCAGGCGAGACATCTCCTGAAGGGAGAGACATGCAAGTTATCAAGACATGAGATGTGCGCGACATGGGCCACAGATTGAGAAAACTCTTACAGTATTGAGACCTACTGTAGAGCGCATGCATACATTTTCAAAACTCAAAAACATCACCCAAGACTGAAAAACGGTCGATGGCTTACTATGCTCTTTTTGGAGTAAAAATAAGTAGACATGTTGAATTCAAGTAGAAGTGGTGGTTTGCAGATGGTGTAGTCAGAGTAAGTTACAGTAACAGTGTTAGTGTAGTTTACCGCGTGGCAGTTGGGAATGCTCTTCTTGCGGAGGGTGTCCAGTTCAGTGTGGGAGTACTTCAGACGGGTCTGAACCCCCTGAGCCTGAGACTGGATCTGTTTCAGCTCAGGCTCCTTACGCTTCAGCTTCACCAGACCCTGTCACATGACACAGGAAGTGGAAATAAAGGACTGTCTCAGATAATTGGTCAGAAAAACTACACTCCTTGAGCCAGAGAGAATAAGTTTGCGGTTTTGCAATGCATACCATAGAATCAAGACTTACAATAATAAAAAAATTATTAGATTCCCAGACTTTCAAAATCTAGATTCTGAACGTGTGCAAAGACCCAGACTCACACGTAGCTCTGCAGTCAGCTGTTCTTTGAGCTCCTTCAGCTTGGTCATGTCCTTCTCGTCCCAGCGCCTGGCCTTGCTCCGCAGGTGGCTGGAGCCCCCAGAGATCACCCCTGACTTGGAGAACATGGTACCGTCCAGAGCCACCGTCTGGGGGAAAATATCGAGGTGGGTGCTACCACAGTAAAGTGGATGGGGGGGAACTCTGACTGGCTGGCTGGTTGACTGACTAATTGTGCATGTTTGAGATTGTCTACTGTACATTGCAGTCGGACTGCGCAGAATTACTGATCTATATATCTCCATGAAACCCATAGCCCTCAAACAAGCTGAATGACTGACTAACTCACCTTGAGTCGCTCAGGTCCGTCGAAGGCGATGGCTCTGGCCTCTTTGAGTGTCTCACAGACCAGAGCGTTGCCACACACAAACTGGATGACTTTCTTCAGCTGAGGAGCGGTAGGGGAACACTGCACCACGTCCACCATCATCTTAGCTCCACGCACCCCGCGCAGCCGCTCATTCAGAGGGCTCACCTGGGAAGGGACAGGGAGGTGGGACAGCCTCAGTGAGGTTTGTGCGTTGGGTGTGTTAATCAAAGCCTCTGTTGTTAGTTCTGGTCGTGTTTCTCCATCCCCCATCCCTCAGCTTTATAGCAAATGTAGCGGAGCTGCCGTTTTGTTGTTTTTTAAATTAAGGAGTAGGCCTACAAACAATCTCAACTTCTTTGTCCACTGACTCACGTCCAGGTAATCTATGGGTAAGAAGGTTTCTGGTTCGGCCCTCTCCTCTTTGATAAAGCGGATGCAGTCCCGAGCCACCTTCTCTGACGACACTACTATGGCGTTCATGTAGCGTCCAAACACCTTGGTGACGGCCAGCTGGTACTTCTTATGGATGGGGCTGCACAGGTCCACCAGACGACCAAACTGGGAAATAGAGGAACAAATACACCCTGGCAGAAATCTTCCTCTGGATGCTGACAAAGATTTTGGAAGATCCTACGAGACCTTTAGATAGATCTTACTGGATACTAGTAACAGGATCTTAAAATATCTCAAGATTCTACTAGATCCTAAACAAGGTTGCTACCAAGGCAATCCCTACAAGCTCACATTCAAATGACTGCAATAAGGGATGAGGGGGGAGGAGGGGGTGCACTATGGAAGATTATATTTTCCCAGTTTGATCTAATGAGGTGTTGGTGGCAGTGAGACAGGGATGTCTAGGGATGTCTCACCAGTGTGTCAGGGTAGAGTCTGCGGAGGTTTTCCAGGACCTCGTTGCGTTGCTGCTGCCTCTTACTCTCCTGGCTGTCCAGCCTGGCGTTCTGCAGCTCTCCCAGTACCTCCCCTAACTCCTGGTTCACCTCCTCCCCCCTCACCCTCCCTCTCTGCAGTTCCGCAGACAGCACCTCCTCCTGCTGACGAGACTCCTCCAGAGAGCTCCTGAACAGAAGAAAAACAAATACAGTTTGTCACTCTTTTCCCTTCTTTCTCCCTCTTTCCTTTTCTCTCTCTCCTTTTCTCTCTCTCCTTCTCTCTCTAATTTTCTATCTCTCTCTCTCCTTCTCTATCTCTCTCTCCTTCTCGCTCTCTCATTCTCTCTCTTTCTCTCCTTCTCTCTCTCAGTAGTTTAGTATGTCAGCACAGCCAAGAGAAGCTTTATAAAGAATGGGGTGCTTAACACTGACAAATGTATTTAAGTAGTGTTCTCCTTCAAAAAATAACAGCAACACATACATACAATAGGGGTGGGAATTGCCAGGGGCCTCCCAATACGACATTATCACGATACTTAGATGCCGATACGATATGTATCGTGGTTCTCATGATTCTATGTATTGCGATTCGTTACTGAGTTTTTATTGCAATTTGATGTTCCAAACATATTGCTCATGATATGTCTGCTGCAGATAGACTTATAAAATGAGTTTGATCAGTCATGGAAATAAGTCCTGAAAACATGTTGATTCAATATTTTAAAAGAAGATGGAGAACACACTATAGGATAAAAAATAGCTGAGTTTTGGCACAGGCACAGCCGACTAGCGTCCAAAATAATATTGTGATATGTAACTACAGCTGAAGTCGGAAGTTTACATACAATTAGGTTGGAATCATTAAAACTAGTTTTTAAACCACTACACAAATTTCTTGTTAACCAACTATAGTTTTGGCAAGTCGGTTAGGACATTTACTTTGTGCATGACACAAGTAATTTTTCCAACAATTGTTTACAGACAGAATATTTCACTTATAATTCACTGTATCACAATTCCAGTGTGTCAGAAGTTCACATACACTAAGTTGACTGGGCCTTTAAACAGCTTGGACAATTCCAGAAAATTATGTCATGACTTTAGAAGCTTCTGATAGGCTAATTGACATAATTTGAGTCAATCGGAGGTGTACCTGTGGATGTATTTCAAGGCCTACCTTCAAACTCAGTGCCTCTTTGCTTGCCATCATGGGAAAATCAAAAGAAATCAGCCAAGACCTCAGAAAATAAATTGCAGACCTCCACAAGTCTGGTTCATCCTTAAGAGCAATTTCCAAACGCCTGAAGGTGCCACGTTCATCTATACAAACAATAGTAGGCAAGTATAAACACCATGGGACCACGCAGCCGTCATACGGCTCAGGAAGGAGACGCGTTCTGTCTCCTAGAGATAAACGTACTTTGGTGAGAAAAGTGCAAATCAATCCCAGAACAACCGCACTATGGTGAGAAAAGTGCAAATCAATCCCAGAACAACCGCAAAGGACATTGTGAAGATGCTGGAGGAGACAGGTACAAAAGTATATATATCCACAGTAAAACGAGTCCTATATCGACATAACCTGAAAGGCCGCTCAGCAAGGAAGAAGCCACTGCTCCAAAACCGCCATAAAAAAACAGACTACGGTTTTCAACTGCACATGGGGACAAAGATCGTACTTTTGGGAGAAATGTTCTCTGGTCTGATGAAACAAAAATATAACTGTTTGGCCATAATGACTATTGTTATGTTTGGAGGAAAAAGGGGGAGGCTTGCAAGCAGAAGAACACCATGCCAACTGTGAAACACGGGGGTGGTAGCATCATGTTGTGGGGTTGCTTTGCTGCAGGAGGGACTGGTGCACTTCACAAAATAGATGGCATTATGAGGAAGAACAATTATGTGGATATATTGAAGCAACATCTCAAGACATCAGTCAGGAAGTTAAAACTTGGTCGCAAATGGGTCTTCCAAATGGACAATGAACCCAAGCATACTTCCAAAGTTGTGGCAAAATGCCTTAAGGACAACAAAGTCAACAAGGTATTGGAGTGGCCATCACAAAACCCTGACCTCAATCCTATAGAAAATTTGTGGGCAGAACTGAAAAAGCATGTGCAAGCAAGACCTATAAACCTGACTCAGTTACACAAGCTCTGTCAGGAGGAAAGGGCCAAAAGTCACCCAACTTATTGTGGGAAGCTTGTGGAAGGCTACCCAAAATGTTTGACCCAAGTTAAACAATTTAAGGCAATCCTACCAAATACTAATTGAGTGCATGTAAACTTCTGACCCACTGGGAATGTGATGAATGTGAATCTGAAATAAATCATTCTCTCTACTATTATTCTGACATTTCACATTCTTAAAATAAAGTGGTGACCCTAACTGACCTAAGACGGAGAATTTTTACGAGGATTAATTGTCAGGAATTGTGAAAAACTGAGTTTAAATGTATTTGGCTAAGGTGTATGTAAACTTCCGACTTCAACTGTATCTATTTTTTCACTCATCAGTAACCAATAACATACACCACAACACATGACTTACTTGCAGGTGTTGGTGTACTCCTCCAGTTTATCTGCTCTCCTGGTGAAGTCCCCCAGCTGAGTATGGCTGTGCTTAATGCTTACCTATATACACAGAGAAAGTCAACACCAATTTCTGTTTTCACACAAACACGCACACACACACACTCTCTAGTACCTACCTCCACTTCTTTCTTCCTCCGCTGGTCAAACTCGATTTTCTGGTGGTCAGCCTTGACCTCCCAGTGCATCTTCTTAGTCTGCTGGGACAGGAGGGCCCCCTGCTTCCTGGCCAGCTCCTTCAGCTCCTTATAGCGCTCCAACTAGACACACAGAATATACACACACACCAACTTTAAACATCTGCTATCTGAGCAGCTAACCGATTGCTGCAGCTGTACATAGTCCATCAGTATATAATTTATTTACTTTTCTGCTCTTTTGCACACCAGTATCTCTACCTGCACATGACCATCTGATCATTTATCACTCCAGTGTTAATCTGCTAAAATTGTAATTATTCACCTACCTCCTCATGCCTTTTGCACACAATGTATATAGACACCTTTTTAATTTTTTTCTACTGTGTTATTGACTTCTTTATTGTTTACTCCATGTGTAACTTTGTGTTGCTGTCTGTTCACACTGCTATGCTTTATCTTGGCCAGGTCGCAGTTGTAAATGAGAACTTGTTCTCAACTAGCCTAACTGGTTAAATAAAGGTGAAAAAAAAACACACACACACACAGCACATGGACCTAAACTACACTGAACAAAAATATAAACGTAACATGTAAAGTGTTGGTCCCATATTTCATAAGCTGAAATCCCTCCTCTTTTCAGTTCGCTGCAGCTAGCGACTGGAATGAGCTGCAAAAAACACTCAAACTGGACAGTTTCTTAATTCAAAGACTCAATCATTAACACTCTTACTGACAGTTGTGGCTACTTCGTGTGATGTATTGTTGTCTCTACCTTCTTGCCTTTGCGCAGTTGTCTGTGCCCAATAATGTTTGTACCATGTTTTGTTGCTACCATGTTTGTGTCATGTTGTGTTGCTACCATGCTGTGTTGTCATGTGTTGCGGCCATGCTATGTTGTTGTCTTAGGTCTCTCTTTATGTTGTGTTGTGGTGTCTCTCTTATTACCTGTTCCTCCTCCAGCTGTATGTCAGCCTTCCGGTCGGTCAACTCCTCCTGGGCATGTCTCTCATAGTCCCTCCAGGCCCTCTCCAGCTCCTGGAGCTCCTGATGGAACTCAGCCAGCTCCTCCTCTTTCTTGGCACCCATCCTCTGGCTCTTCTCCAGGGCCCCACGGGTATCATCTACCTTCTTTAGGTGGTGGGATGTATTCACCTTGGCCTTGATGTACTGGGACCGACGCAGGGACAGGGTCTGCTCCTGCCCACTAGGGGAGAGGTTAGTTTAGTTAGTAATAAACACATACACCTCTTCTACACACACTTCTCCCTCCTGACTCCTACCCACCGGATCTCCTTCTCAATCTGCTGCAGCTCTCTGGTAAAGCGTCCATGTTCTTTCTTCTGGGCCTTGATGCTCTGCTCCCACCCATTCAGTCCTGTCTTCTGACCGGCCACAGCCTCCTGTCTCTTCCTCAGGGTCTTTGACAGGGCACTCAGGCCCTGCTCGTTGTGGTACAGCTGGAACAGGTTTAGCTGCAGCCTCCCCTGGTTCAGGTCGTCCACCAACTCCTGGTACTTCTGGGCCTGAGGATGAAGAGAGGGACAGGGTTCATTTAAAAAAATGTATTTAACCTTTATTTAACTAGGCAAGTCAGTTAATAAGAACAAATTCTTATTTACAATGGCGGCCTACACCGACCACACCCGGACGACGCTGGACCAATTGTGCGCCACCTTACGGGACTCCCAATCACAGCCGGTTTTGAACTAGGGTGTTTGTAGTGACACCTCTAGCAATGTGATGCAGTGCCTTAGACCGCTGCGCCACTCGGGAGCCTAAGAGCATATATATGAATTGAGCAATAAACATTGTGAATTGAAATTCCAAAACTTTTCCATGACTTTTAACCACATTTCCAGATTGTCGTAATGATTTAATGTGACTGGGTAAAAAGCAAGTTGTCATTTACTAACTGTTACGACAGTGTTATGTTAAGTCTTATGACAGATAAATGGAGAATATCCCCTCTCTGTGTTCTTATCCTACCTCCACTTTCTCTGATGAGACCTGCTTCTTCTCTGCGGTGGCTGTCCTCTTCTTGTTGAAGTGGAACTGCGTGTCTTCTTTAGCCTTCTGCAGAGCCTCCTTCTTCCTGTCATAGTCATCAGACAGCTCCAGAGACTGGCTGATGCGCTCAAACATCTTGGTCCGCTCCTTGGGGTTCTTCATGGCGATGGACTCCACCGCCCCCTGTATGGAGTCACAGGAAATATAAAACAGAGGTCACTATTAAACTGTCTCAGAATTTCTTATGTACTTTAATGAATGGCACTGTAATTAGCTACATTATGAATTATGATAAAATACTAGCAGTTGTGTGTGTGTGTGTTTGCTTACCTGGAATACCAGACAGTTTCTAGCTTTAGTCACAATGCCTATCTTCTCCAGTTCCTCTGTGTACTTGGCAAGGGTGATTTGTCTGCCATTGATGCGATACTCAGAGGAGTCCCCTGGAAGATACACAACATTAGTGCATACAGTACAGTAAAGTAGCACAATCATTAGTTGAGCTACTATTTACATACACTACTGGATAAAAATTTTGCTAAATATTTGCTGAATAAGACAGACCATGATAGAATATTTGCTGAATAAGACAGACCAGGTCAGAATATTTGCTGAATAAGACAGACCAGGACAGAATATTTGCTGAATAAGACAGACCAGGTCAGAATATTTGCTGAATAAGACAGACCAGGTCAGAATATTTGCTGAATAAGACAGACCAGGACAGAATATTTGCTGAATAAGACAGACCAGGTCAGAATATTTGCTGAATAAGACAGACCAGGACAGAATATTTGCTGAATAAGACAGACCAGGACAGAATATTTGCTGAATAAGACAGACCAGGACAGAATATTTGCTGAATAAGACAGACCAGGTCAGAATATTTGCTGAATAAGACAGACCAGGTCAGAATATTTGCTGAATAAGACAGACCAGGACAGAATATTTGCTGAATAAGACAGACCAGGTCAGAATATTTTGCTGAATAAGACAGACCAGGACAGAATATTTGCTGAATAAGACAGACCAGGACAGAATATTTGCTGAATAAGACAGACCAGGTCAGAATATTTGCTGAATAAGACAGACCAGGACAGAATATTTGCTGAATAAGACAGACCAGGACAGAATATTTGCTGAATAAGACAGACCAGGACAGAATATTTGCTGAATAAGACAGACCAGGTCAGAATATTTGCTGAATAAGACAGACCAGGTCAGAATATTTGCTGAATAAGACAGACCAGGTCAGAAGGTAAAACAACGTTGAAAAGACATTCCAGACGTTGAAGTTAGGTTCTATTTAGGTTCTAAATTAAAGGTGAAAATGTGTATTTTCGGGATGTTTAAAATACATATTTTATAGGAAGTTGCAAAGGCGTCTTTTCCGGACATTGAAATCAGGCTCATTTTTGGTTCTGAATGAAAGTTGAAAAGATGTAATTTATAGATGTCTATGTTTGGGCCAAATCAAGGCGGGTCAAAATCAATGTCCGTGAACGTTGAAGTCAAGGCCAGTCTGGACCGCCCCAAAATCTGAACCAAACATATATTTATATGATTGGTTCAGATTTGGTTTGGACCAGACCAAAGACCAATGTCCGTGGATGTTGAAATCAAGGCGGGTCCGGACTACACCAAAAAAGTCCGGTCCGGACCAAAAACAGACGCCTGAAACTGGGGTGTAGCCTACCATGTCAGCCTGCAATGGAATTTTATGAATGCCTATCCATGTAGTAAGCCCACAGTTTATAAAACAGGCTGTTTACATTGGCTTTGTTAGTCCTTATTGCTGTGACTAATCAATTTGGCTATTTAAGCTCCGAATATCAGCTACCCAACTTTATCAGAGGTTATTGTGAGCTTATTTGCAATGTGTTTACTCAACAGGAAATGCAGAATTATTTTATTTTAGGCTATGATCACCTTGTCAAAAATGGACGGATAGAAACTTCAAACCACCGATCATGACAATGGGGTGAAACTCCTGGACAACATTTGATTGTCCATTTTACTTTGACCTGTCCTGTTTATAGGATATGTTATTTGTTAACATGACAGAGCATGGTTGAATTTGATTGGGTGCCATTTAGGTTAAGCTATTTGATCGGGGAGAAACCGGTATGATGTAGAAAGTGTCCATCTCATTACATTGTCATACATTTGATCTCCAGCCTGTAGGCTACAGAAAAGTCCAAATACTATTTATGTTATATCCTATTTATGCTATATGATTTATGTTATTAAGATACATTTTTTGACGGAATGTTGGTGGAGTGCTGCAGTAAAGGGCGGCATCAGCGATCACATCAAAACCCATATGCTACTGGTTGAGAGAAATGTTCATTGTTTTTGGGCAAAATTAGGTGAGGTGTTATGTGTTGTTTTTGGGAGATGCGTCATCAACCCTGCCTAATGAATCCCTCATAAATCCTGCCTAATGAGCGGGCCGGCAGTGGCATGAGTCCACTAGATAACATTGTTTTCTCATATGAAATAAGTCTATAGTTACTAGCCCTTCGATTTAATCCACCTCACCCGATATGCTCCTACAGAAGTTGAGCTCCTCTCCGTTGTCGTCGCAGTAGCGCATGGTGACGCTGGCGGTGGTGGACACCGGCTTGCCAATGTGGGCTCCGTGGATGAGGTCCCTGGTGTGCTTCACGCGGAGAGTCGCTGCCCGTTCCCCCATCACGAAGCTCAGGGCATCCATCACGTTCGACTTACCTATGGAAAGATGTTGCAAAGTGAAATGCCAGCAAGGTATGTATGAAACGTATTATCAGAACTATCCACTACCTGTCTGGTATTGCCAGTGAGTACACACCATGCTAAAACGCAGACAAGTTTAGCAAGCCCATATTGGGTTCATTGCAAAGCTAACGTTAGCTAGCAAGCAAGTTGATCAAGATAAAACAAAAGTTCAAGATAACTTACCGGATCCATTTGTGCCAATAATACAGTTAAACCTTTTAAAAGGTCCAATTACTTGCTTCCCTCGCCAAGACTTAAAATTATCCACATCCAACTGCTTTAGAAAACCCATTTTGGGCAGCTAGGTCTTCAAAAACAGTTTTTGTCAAGTTTTTCCTCAGAAGAGCGCCGCGGAGTGGAAGCTTTCTCATTTGGCGGGAAACACTCAAATAAGACCATTGGTAAAAAGGTTGCTAAATCTACATTAGAATATATCTAGGTTATAATATATAAAACATTTTTTATTACATTATATTAATTTAAATGTTCTATATTTAATTTACTTTCATTTCTTGGCTATGCTGTAACTTTTGCCTCTTTGCCTTGGGGCAACACTGTTGCAAGCAGTGACTAAGGCAAATCAGAAAATCTTGGTTGCAAGACAGTGGCCATTGGCCACTTGGTAATTTGAAATGGCCAGGTTGAGTTTCAGATTTCCCTTCCCTGCTTTGAACATTTGTATATTTTATTCTATTCCATTCTATTCTGTTGTATTACTTTCCTCTTGACCATAAGGCCTATATATTCTGGAGGCCTTTCAATTGAGCTGAGTAGACTCACTTATCCTGCACTGGCATGTCTGGGAGAAGGACTGTTACTATCTACAGCTGATACTGAGGGAGGCGGGCAATGGCACCACCAACCATGCAATGGAAAAACAAATAGAGCTAAAACATCATGTCCATTCCCCAAAATAACTATTGGGCCTAGACCTATTGAATTGCACCACATTCATTGGAAAAAGGCAGTACCCCATAGATTGTGAAGCAAAAGTAGATTGTGAAGCAATACTGTCATGGGAACAATGCACCTGTTGTTGAGTATAAAGGCAGGTGCTTTGAGAGCTGGCAGTAGTGGACAGGACACAGGAAGGATGAAGGTGCTGGTACTCTTTGCGCTGCTTGCAGCCGCCAATTGTGAGAAGGTCTTCATTGGGTAAATTCACCATCTGTTTTAAACTTTGTAAATAAATATACCTACATAAATTATGTTTCCCTTTGCAGATTAGTACATTAAATCTGAGAGATTCTACAGTTAGTTGTACACTACAGAACACAATGCATCAATGGGCCATCACATTTTTGTATCAGGATTTTTTTTTTTAAAGATGACTTGCAATGACATGGAATTATTTAGTCACTATTTAGTCACATACTAGCCTCTAACCTCTGAGAAACTTGAGTGTTTACTAGCAATTCACCATAACCACCATGTGACTTCAAATATAATGTTTCCCTGATGAACTGAAAGATTGATATCGTTTTGTCATGCCTTCCTTCCTTCCTACACAGAGACCAGGTCATCAGGGTCAATGTGGAGTCTGAGGAGCAGATTCTGCTTCTGCGTGCTCTGGAGCAGGACACATACTGGGATGTAAGTATATTAAAAACAAGAGTATGATATACTTGGTTTAGACCCATTCACAGTCATGTTTCCTGCTGCTAACCATGGTGTCCCTCCCTATTCACTATGTCATTTAACTCTCCCTTCTCCTCTTCCAGCTGGACTTTTGGCTCCACCCTGTGAACACTGAGGTCCCTGTGGACATCCGCGTGCCCTCCTCCAGCCTGTACGCTGTCAAGGACTACCTCCGTGCCCATAACATCCAGTTCTCTGTCATGATTAGCAACCTGCAGGTCAGTCACTGCAAAGCACAGGAGACTGCTGAGGGGAGAACGGCTCATAATAATGACCGGAACGGAGCAAATGGAATGGCATCAAACACCTGGAAACCATGCGTTTGATGTATTTGATACCATTCCACTAATTCCGATCCAATCATTACCACAAGCCCGTTCAACCCAATTAAGGTGCCACCATCCTCCTGTGCTGCAAAGTCTCTTTCCACAGCCATTGGTGGCCATGAGTCTGGCAAGTGAGACTCCTCACTGCTCAGCTCACTTCCGCCATCTACTGGGAGTTCTGAGAAATTACATTTTTTTGAATAAGGTAATATTGTAATATTCAAGTTCTTCGGTGTCCACCTCACTAAGGCCCTATCATGGCCCACAAACACCAACATAATCATGAAGAGGACACAACAACGCCTCTTTTCCCTCGGGTGGCTGAAAAGATGTGTTATGGACCCTCAGATCCTCAATAAGTTCTACAACTGAGCCATTGAGAGCATCTTGACTGGCTGCATCACCACTTGGTATGGCAACTGCTTGGCATCCGACCACAAGGACAGTACAGAGGGTAGTGCGTACAGCCCAGTACATCACTGGGGCAAAGCTTCCTACCATCCAGGACCTCTATATCAGGCAGGGTCAGAGGAAGGTCCTAAAACTGTCAAAGACTCCAGCCACCCAAGTCATAGACTGTTCTCTCTGTTACCACACAGCAAGTGGTACCGATGCACCAAGTCTGAAACCAATAGGACCCTGAACAGCTCTACCCCCAAGCCATAAGACTGCTAAATAGTTAGTTAAATAGTTAACCAAATAGTTAACCAAATAGCTACCCGGACTATCTGCATTGACCCTTTAATGACCCTTTATGCACAAACTGTTTTTGACTCATCACATCAAATCAAATCAAATCAAATTTTATTTGTCACATACACATGGTTAGCAGATGTTAATGCGAGTGTAGCGAAAGGCTTGTGCTTCTAGTTCCGACAATGCAGTAATAACGAACAAGTAATCTAACTAACAATTCCAAAAAAACTACTGTCTTATACACAGTGTAAGGGGATAAAGAATATGTACATAAGGATATATGAATGAGTGATGGTACAGAGCAGCATAGGCAAGATACAGTAGATGATATCGAGTACAGTATATACATATGAGATGAGTATGTAAACCAAGTGGCATAGTTAAAGTGGCTAGTGATACATGTATTACATAAGGATGCAGTCGATGATATAGAGTACAGTATCTACGTATGCATATGAGATGAATAATGTAGGGTAAGTAACATTATATAAGGTAGCATTGTTTAAAGTGGCTAGTGATATATTTACATCATTTCCCATCAATTCCCATTATTAAAGTGGCTGGAGTAGAGTCAGTGTCATTGACAGTGTGTTGGCAGTAGCCACTCAATGTTAGTGGTGGCTGTTTAACAGTCTGATGGCCTTGAGATAGAAGCTGTTTTTCAGTCTCTCGGTCCCAGCTTTGATGCACCTGTACTGACCTCGCCTTCTGGATGACAGCGGGGTGAACAGGCAGTGGCTCGGGTGGTTGATGTCCTTGATGATCTTTATGGCCTTCCTGTAGCATCGGGTGGTGTAGGTGTCCTGGAGGGCAGGTAGTTTGCCCCCGGTGATGCGTTGTGCAGACCTCACTACCCTCTGGAGAGCCTTACGGTTGAGGACGGTGCAGTTGCCGTACCAGGCGGTGATACAGCCCGCCAGGATGCTCTCGATTGTGCATCTGTAGAAGTTTGTGAGTGCTTTTGGTGACAAGCCGAATTTCTTCAGCCTCCTGAGGTTGAAGAGGCGCTGCTGCGCCTTCCTCACGATGCTGTCTGTGTGAGTGGACCAATTCAGTTTGTCTGTGATGTGTATGCCGAGGAACTTAAAACTTAAAACTTGCTACCCTCTCCACTACTGTTCCATCGATGTGGATGGGGGGGTGTTCCCTCTGCTGTTTCCTGAAGTCCACAATCATCTCCTTAGTTTTGTTGACGTTGAGTGTGAGGAACATTCGTTGCTGTTACTGTTTACTATCTGTCACTTTATTCCTAGTTATATGTACATATCTACCTCAATTACATCGTACCCTGCACATCGACATACTGGAACTACACACTACTTTTTGTAGCAAAAATAAAAATGTGTGAAGTGGACAAGAATTTCCTGTCTTTTTCAGCATCAGACCTGCCAAATTCTCTCTTGAAACATAGTTTTTGGTGTTTAATAAATTACATATTGTTAACATCTGACTCCAGAGGGATCTTTTCTTGCAATTTGTAGTCTATAATATTTCAGATTTAGATATGCTACTTTTTCACAAAGTAGTTTGGATGTAGTGAAGTACTTTTTCAAAGTAACTTTAGTTAAGTAAACTATATATTTCTTAAGGGTCGCTTAACTCCTTCCAGTGTGAAGTAATTGGTAGCTTGGTAAACTATACTTTCAGAATAGCTTCCCCAACACTGGTTGGTTACAATAACTGACAGTAATAACTGTTAGTAATAACTTGATTGGTATTGTCATTGTTTCAGGAACTCCTGGATGAAGAGAAGGCAGAGATGGAGGAGAACAATATGAGTGAGCGCAGCTCCAAGAGCTTCAACTTTGGAGCCTATCACCCTCTGGAGACGGTGTGTTACACACACAAACACGCACACACACACACACACACACACACAAACACACACGCATGCACACACGCACACACACGGACGCACACAAACACACACGCATGCACACAAGCATGCACACACACACACACAAACACACACGCACACACACACACACACACATGGACACGCACACACACAAACACACACATGCACACACACAGACGCACACACATATACACACACACACACACAAACACTCACTCTTGTGAACATGCAAACGTGAACACCCTCTCACTCACATATTGTAGCTTCAAACTTGCATGGATTTGAAATTGCACCCTCATCAATTTGGCATATGCATTATTCTCATTGCAGAGTTGATATTGTACTGAGGATATAAAATACAGTAATAATGTGTTGCGTAACATGTAATCTATACTTTAAACATCATATAACATACATTATGTTGACACTATCCTGATGTGCTTTTCTCTTTCCAGATCTACAGCTGGATGGATGGCCTGGTGGCTGCTCACCCTAACCTAGTTACCAAGGAACAGATCGGAACCTCCTATGAAGGCAGGCCCATGTATGTCCTGAAGGTATGTAGAGGGTTACTGCTGTTTGTGTACAGTTAATGGAAATACAGTCTTCTTTTTTTAGAGAGAGAGCTGTAACGTTATATATTGTGTGTGTATGTGTGCATGTGCGTGCTCATGTGTGTGTGTGCGTGTGTGTATGCTTGCATGTGTGTGTGCGAATGCGTGTATGTGTGCATGCATGTGTGTGCATATATGTGTGTGTGTGTGTGTGTGTGTGTGTACCATCATGTGTCAGTGCTCCCTAAGAGCTGAATGAAACAAGACCATAACATATCTGTCCTCTGTTGTAGTTCAGCACGGGTGGCGACAAGCGTCCTGCCATCTGGGTTGACTCTGGTATCCACTCCAGAGAGTGGGTGTCTCAGGCCACTGGAGTGTGGACCGCCAACAAGGTGAGAGAACACCTGCTCTCATTCCAAGAGAAAAACCAGACTGCTATTGTATTCAGACCAACACATTATACAGAAAAACAACATTCCAACACTGTGTGTGTGTCTCACAAATACATGTTATTGTTCTTCAGATTGCCAGTGACTATGGTACTGATGCTTCCCTGACCTCCCTCCTGAAAACCATGGACATCTACCTGCTGATTCTAGCCAACCCTGATGGATACGTCCACAGCCACACCAGTGTAGGTGTCATACCATATGCAGTGCTATAATGCATCTATACTGTGGGCTATGTCAAGTCCCACACTAGTGTAGGTACCTCCTATAGATGTAACATATAGGCCTATACATACCTAAATGCTGTACTACATTACAGCTATACAGCTAAGTGTAAAGTGTGACCTTTCATCTGTTCACCTCAGTTTGGCTCAATGTAGAGTAATATGAGGACAATCCTGGTTGTGCTTCATGGTATACCAGTATAATGTTTACTGAGTTAGTCTTCATGGTATACCAGTATAATGTTTACTGAGTTAGTCTTCATGGTATACCAGTGTAATGTTTACCGAGTTAGAGTCTTCATGGTATACCAGTATAGTGTTTACTGAGTTAGTCTTCATGGTATACCAGTATAATGTTTACTGAGTTAGAGTCTTCATGGTATACCAGTATAGTGTTTACTGAGTTAGAGTCTTCATGGTATACCAGTATAATGTTTACTGAGTTAGAGTCTTCATGGTATACCAGTATAGTGTTTACTGAGTTAGTCTTCATGGTATACCAGTATAATGTTTACTGAGTTAGTCTTCATGGTATACCAGTATAATGTTTACTGAGTTAGTCTTCATGGTATACCAGTATAATGTTTACTGAGTTAGTCTTCATGGTATACCAGTATAGTATTTACTGAGTTAGTCTTCATGGTATACCAGTATAGTGTTTACTGAGTTAGAGTCTTCATGGTATACCAGTATAGTGTTTACTGAGTTAGTCTTCATGGTATACCAGTATAATGTTTACTGAGTTAGAGTCTTCATGGTATACCAGTATAGTATTTACTGAGTTAGAGTATATTTTACTGAGTTAGAGTCTTCATGGTATACCAGTATAATGTTTACTGAGTTAGAGTCTTCAGGGTATACCAGTATAGTGTTTACCGAGTTAGAGTCTTCATGGTATACCAGCATAATGTTTACTGAGTTAGAGTCTTCATGGTATACTAGTATAGTGTTTACTGAGTTAGAGTCTTCATGGTATACCAGTATAATGTTTACTGAGTTAGAGTCTTCATGGTATACCAGTATAGTGTTTACTGAGTTAGAGTCTTCATGGTATACCAGTATAGTGTTTACTGAGTTAGTCTTCATGGTATACCAGTATAATGTTTACTGAGTTAGTCTTCATGGTATACCAGTATAATGTTTACTGAGTTAGAGTCTTCATGGTATACCAGTATAGTATTTACTGAGTTAGTCTTCATGGTATACCAGTATAGTATTTACTGAGTTAGTCTTCATGGTATACCAGTATAGTGTTTACTGAGTTAGTCTTCATGGTATACCAGTATAGTGTTTACTGAGTTAGTCTTCATGGTATACCAGTATAGTGTTTACTGAGTTAGTCTTCATGGTGTACCAGTATAATGTTTACTGAGTTAGAGTCTTCATGGTATACCAGTATAGTGTTTACTGAGTTAGTCTTCATGGTGTACCAGTATAATGTTTACTGAGTTAGAGTCTTCATGGTATACCAGTATAGTGTTTACCGAGTTAGAGTATTGTGTCCTCATGGTTCACAGGACCGTATGTGGCGCAAGACTCGCTCCAAGAACCCTGGCTCCATGTGCCGTGGTGTCGACCCCAACAGGAACTGGGATGCCGGTTTTGGAGGTTGGGTATCACGCCTCATTTAGAAAATCTGTAAATCATGTTATGTTACATTTCCATACCAGCTTTGGTGGTGGGTGTCACAGGTTGACTATGGCATAAATTTCCACAGCTGATAGTTTCCTTTCCCAGAGATTAAGTTAGTGAAAAGTATAATGTTATGAGAAACACTTTATGGTGTGAAGACAAAGCTTTCCTTCCCATACTTTTAGGTTGTATGCAGAATAACCTGTGTCCATCCAGGTGTCTTTATGTGTGTGTACGTGCTTGTGTGTTTTTCTCCAGGCCCCGGTGCTAGTACCAACCCCTGCTCTGACTCGTACCACGGCCCGTCTCCCCACTCTGAGATAGAGGTGAAGAACGTTGTGAACCTGGTGAAGAACCACGGCAACTTCAAGTCCTTCATCTCCATCCACGCCTACTCCCAGCTGCTCATGTACCCCTACGGATACACCTGCAAAGATGCGCTCCACGCGGCTGAACTGGTAACATAACACACCACACACTCACACGTACATACGCACACACACTCATGCAAACACATGTACACACACACTAATCCACTGACTCTCCTGTCTCTGCTGCTTTTTGGTAGGACTCTGTGGGCAGGTCTGCAGTCCAGAAGCTCAGCTCTCTCCATGGAACCACATATAAGGTTGGCAGCATCTGCAAGATCATCTGTAAGTATTCAATACTCATACTATAAGTGGCTCCAAGTGTTTCAATGAAGTTGGTTTGCCATTAGATGCGACCCACCAGCCAGAACTGGAAAGCACAGCATGGTAGTTCAATCCAATACTTTCATTAATATGTGATTTATCCCCCCTCCAGATCAGGCCAGCGGAGGCAGCATCGATTGGACCTATAACCTGGGCATCAAGTACTCCTTTGCCTTCGAGCTGAGGGACACCGGTCGCTATGGTTTCATCCTGCCAGCCAATCAGATCATCCCCACTGCCTCTGAGACCTGGCTGGCCCTGAAGGACATCATGGAGTATGTCCGTGACCACTCCTATTAAGTCTCAAACCCACCCAACATACAACCTTTCCTTCCAAAGCCTGAACTCAGTTAAATAAAGAATTCTAGGTTGGGAAAAAGTGTCTGTGTTCATTGAACTTTTTGTTAAATTGATAGAATAGACTATTGATAGACTATTGATAGAATATACTATTGATAGAATAGACTATTGATAGAATAGGCTATTGATAGAATAGTATATTGATAGAAAATAGACTATTGATATAGAATAGACTACTGATAGAATAGACTACTGATAGAATAGACTATTGATATAATATAGACTTAATAGAATAGACTACTGATATAATAGACTATTGATAGAATAGACTATTGATAGACTAGACTACTGATAGAATAGACTATTGATAGACTAGGCTATTGATAGAATAGACTATTGATAGAATATAGACTATTGATATAGAATAGACTACTGATAGAATAGACTATTGATAGAATATAGACCTGATATAGCATGGACTATTGATAGAATAGACTACTGATAGAATAGACTACTGATAGAATAGACTATTGATAGAATAGACTACTGATATAATAGACTATTGATAGAATAGACTACTGATATAATAGACTATTGATAGAATAGACTACTGATAGAATAGAATATTGGTAGAATAGACTATTGATAGAATAGACTATTGATAGAATATAGACTATTGTTAGAATAGACTATTGATAGAATAGACAAGTAGCTTAATCATCGTTCACAGGCGCTGGGCCCTGTCCATGGCGCTGGGTAGCGTCCATGGCGCTGGGCACCGTCCATGGCGCTGGGTGGCGTCCATGGCGCTGGGCCCCGTCCATGGCGCTGGGCACTGTCCATGGCGCTGGGTGGCGTCCATGGCGCTGGGCCCCGTCCATGTCGCTGGGTGGCGTCCATGGCGCTGGGCACTGTCCATGGCGCTGGGTGGCGTCCATGGTGCTGGGCACTGTCCATGGCGCTGGGCCCCGTCCATGTCGCTGGGTGGCGTCCATGGCGCTGGGCACTGTCCATGGCGCTGGGCCCCGTCCATGTCGCTGGGTGGCGTCCATGGCGCTGGGCACTGTCCATGGCGCTGGGCCCCGTCCATGCCGCGGGGGGGCGTCCATGGCGCTGGGCCCCGTCCATGGCGCTGGGTGGCGTGCATGGCGCTGGTCAGTACAGAGGAGCAGTAGGAGCTGTACAAGGCAGTGGATCAATAGGCAACACTAGATGGCACTGTAATACAATATGGCAAATACATTATTATTACAGTACCTCCATACTCTCCATATTAAGTCTTTACTCCTTGATTACTACATCCACTTTTGGACTTATAAATTAATGATATATACCCATTGATTCTTGAAGAATATAACTTATAAATGCCACATGATCTTAGTTCAACAGTTGTACCCAATCAAAACCCGTAATACAAGCTTTTTCTTTACGCCAATCTTTGTAAACAACGTAAATATAAACAAACACTGTATCGCCTCAAAACATGGTTAAGGCCAAGATTCAATCGGATCAAGCGTTAACGGACGATAGCCGACACCCGCATAGCTGATGTTTGATGGCGTCGGAGGTGGAACTGTGATCATTGTCATGAGGCCACACCCTTCCCATTCACGTTAGAAGTTCATAATGAGAAAGTGTAGGCTATATAGAAATAATTACACTCAAATTGTAAATCATTCATCAAAATATTGAAGCCTAATCGACGTGTAGATTGTCTCGCATTCCAGTGAGATTTCTCTTAATATGACTCGGTGTAGCCAATGGTAATGTCCGCTTTAGGTATAATGCCAGGAGCCACTTGTGGATTTTGCAGCTCTAAAGCAGTTTTATCTCCTTCACCATCAGAACAACCGCTATGAGGATGTCGGCTAAAGTGGATCTGAATGAACAGAGCCCTAGGTCTTGGGTAGAGACCCGAGAAAGGAAATGTGAGAAGTTACGACTAGTCTTGTAATGCTTTTTTGTGTGCTCAATAGAATATTAACATCCATAGAACAGGGAATTGGAACATATTCAAGCCGTAGGGCATAGTAGATTGCTGGATTATTTCTCAAAAACCTTCCAGGAAAAGAGGCAGATGGCGGATCTGTCATCTCCCTTCAGGTGTTCATCTGACCAACAGAGTGGACAGAGGTTAGGAGCACTGGAGCGAAACGCTCAAACACACACTCACTTGGGTGACCCACATGTGAGACTGTGTTAGCAACACACAGGATATATGTCCCAAATAGTACCCTATTCCCTATGTAGTGCATCACTTTTGACTAGGGCCCATTGGGATCTGATCAGAAGTAGTGCACTATATAGGGAAAAGGGTGACATTTGGAACCAAAGCACAGGCAAGCTCGTGTTTATTAGGGCACACATTTTTGCAAAGACAACATTTCACATTGGACAAGTCCTGTTTCAGTTAGTTTCCTTCCAGTTGGTGCCAATGAACATCTTTATCACATACCTCACTGAAGTCCAATCATTTGTATAAGGTTTTTCATAAAACGAAACCTGTCCCATCTGATCTACCGGTGCACAAGGTGAAGCATACAGTATGAATCATTTGTCAGACTTTAAAGATCAAAGAGAAAAACATTGAGTCCATATATGGAGTCCCAGTATAGAATGTGTATGCTCTGTATCCTTGTGCAAAATGAAATGAACAAGTCAAGTTTATAAATGATTAATAGTCAATTTACTAGTGGGTCCCTGAAATATTGAGAGAGAGCTCAGCCATGAAATGCAATGTAAATGGATCTATTTATAGGCTAGCAGGGCAGAGTTAAGCCATGTGGAACAAGCTACTCCAGGGCGCCTAGTTTGTATAGCTTTTAGAGGAAAATGACAGGGGAGAAGAAGAAGGAAAAGAAGAAGAAGAAGAAGCACCAAACCCACATTTGCATGTAAAGCCACTTTGGTGGGTGACATGAAACTTTTAGAGAATGCAGTAGGACTGCAATAAATCATTTCCGCATTGAAAAGTGAAAAGCCCCATGCTTGACATGAAAACTCCCACCACTATTTTAAAATAATGCTTTGTCTGACGGAATTGTCTTGGAGAGCAAGAAGAATAACTGACATCTGAAGCTTACAGTAAAACCCTTTATTATGAATTCTTAAAACCAGAAGGGGGGCTGTTGGGGTTGCAGTTGGTATGAGTGTCTCATGTGCTGTATATTCCTATGGGGTTACACTTCAGTCAGGTATTGGTATGATCAGCCAACTATTCTTAACAACTATTCTGGGCGTTAACAAAGTCTAGTTGTACCTCATATGTTCTTCTGATGAAAGGTTTTGCAAGACCTGCATGTAATATTATTATTATTTTTATTTTTATTTTATTTCACCTTTATTTAACCAGGTGGGCTAGTTGAGAACAAGTTCTCATTTACAACTGCCCCGCCATCGATAAGAAACATTACTGTGCAGCCGTATTCATTGATCTGGCCAAGGCTTTCGACTCTGTCAATCACCACATCCTCATCGGCAGACTCAACAGCCTTGGTTTCTCAAATAATTGCCTCGCCTGGTTCACCAACTACTTCTCTGATTCTCTGATAGTTCAGTGTGTCAAATCGGAGGGTCTGCTGTCCGGACCTCTGGCAGTCTCTATGGGGGTGCCACAGGGTTCAATTCTTGGACCGACTCTCTTCTCTGTATACATCAATGAGGTTGCTCTTGCTGCTGGTGAGTCTCTGATCCACCTCTACGCAGACGACACCATTCTGTATACTTCCGGCCCTTCTTTGGACACTGTGTTAACAACCCTCCAGGCAAGCTTCAATGCCATACAACTCTCCTTCCGTGGCCTCCAATTGCTCTTAAATACAAGTAAAACTAAATGCATGCTCTTCAACCAATCGCTACCTGCACCTACCCGCCTGTCCAACATCACTACTCTGGACGGCTCTGACTTAGAATACGTGGACAACTACAAATACTTAGGTGTCTGGTTAGACTGTAAACTCTCCTTCCAGACCCATATCAAACATCTCCAATCCAAAGTTAAATCTAGAATTGGCTTCCTATTTCGCAACAAAGCATCCTTCACTCATGCTGCCAAACATACCCTTGTAAAACTGACCATCCTACCAATCCTCGACTTTGGCGATGTCATTTACAAAATAGCCTCCAATACCCTACTCAACAAATTGGATGCAGTCTATCACAGTGCAATCCGTTTTGTCACCAAAGCCCCATATACTACCCACCATTGCGACCTGTACGCTCTCGTTGGCTGGCCCTCGCTTCATACTCGTCGCCAAACCCACTAGCTCCATGTCATCTACAAGACCCTGCTAGGTAAAGTCCCCCTTATCTCAGCTCGCTGGTCACCATAGCATCTCCGACCTGTAGCACACGCTCCAGAAGGTATATCTCTCTAGTCACCCCCAAAACCAATTCTTTCTTTGGCCGCCTCTCCTTCCAGTTCTCTGCTGCCAATGACTGGAACGAACTACAAAAATCTCTGAAACTGGAAACACTTCTCTCCCTCACTAGCTTTAAGCACCAACTGTCAGAGCAGCTCACAGATTACTGCACCTGTACATAGCCCACCTATAATTTAGCCCAAACAACTACCTCTTTCCCAACTGTATTTAATTTTAATTTATTTATTTATTTTGCTCCTTTGCACCCCATTATTTTTATTTCTACTTTGCACATTCTTCCATTGCAAAACTACCATTCCAGTGTTTTACTTGCTATATTGTATTTACTTTGCCACCATGGCCTTTTTTGCCTTTACCTCCCTTCTCACCTCATTTGCTCACATTGTATATAGACTTGTTTATACTGTATTATTGACTGTATGTTTGTTTTACTCCATGTGTAACTCTGTGTCGTTGTATCTGTCGAACTGCTTTGCTTTATCTTGGCCAGGTCGCAATTGTAAATGAGAACTTGTTCTCAACTTGCCTACCTGGTTAAATAAAGGTGGAATAAAAATAAATAAATAAATAAAGCATAGCAATTCGACACATACAACAACACAGAGTTACACATAAACAAAACATAGTCAATAATACAGTAGAACAAAATAAAACAAAAAGTCTATATACAGTGAGTGCAGATGAGGTAAGTTAAGGAAATAAATAGGCCATGGTGGTGAAGTAATTACAATATAGCAATTAAACACTGGAATGGTAGATGTGCAGAAGATGAATGTGCAAGTAGAGATACTGGGGTGCAAAGAAGCAAGATACATAAATAAATACTGTATGGGGATGAGGTAGATAGATGGGCTGTTTACAGATGGGCTATGTACAGGTGCAGTGATCTGTGAGCTGCTCTGACAGCTGGTGCTTAAAGCTACTGAGGGAGATATGAGTCTCCAGCTTCAGAGATTTTTGCAGTTCGTTCCAGTCATTGGCAGCAGAGAACTGGAAGGAAAGACGACCAGAGGAATTGGCTTTGGGGGTGACCAGTGAGATATACTTGCTGGAGCGCGTGCTACGAGTGGGTGCTGCTATGGTGACCAGTGAGATATACCTGCTGGAGCACGTGCTACGAGTGGGTGCTGCTATGGTGACCAGTGAGCTGAGATAAGGTGGGGCTTTACCTAGCAGAGACTTGTAGATAAAGTTATTATACAAATGATTATTAATACCTTCGGATATCTGCATACCATGAAACAGTAGCATACTATGAAACAGTAGCATACATTGAAACAATAACTTACCTTATAACAGTAGCATACCTTGAAACAATAACTTACCTTATAACAGTAGCATACCATGAAACAATAACTTACCTTATAACAGTAGCATACCATGAAACAATAGCACACCATGAAACAATAACTTACCTTGAAACAGTAGCATACCATGAAACAATACCATACCTTGAGTCAGTAACCTTGAAACAGTAGCATACCTTGAAACAATAGCATACCTTGAAACAATAGCACACCTTGAAACAATAGCCTACCTTGAAACAATAGCATACCTTAGAACCCTGCCTAAAAAGTTGAGGGATGGGCCTGGAGAAACGCAACCACTCTCAAATAATAGAGCTATGGATGCAAGGACTGACCATCCATGATATTAAATTAGTTTTAGGGCCCGATTCAATCAGATCCACTTGAACCAAAACCCACATTACATTACATTTTAGCAGACGTTCTTATCCAGAGCACCTTACATAGAGCAATTAGTGTTAAGTGCCTTGCTCAATGGCACATCAACAGATCTTTCACCTAGTCGGCTCAGGGTTTCAAACCAGCAACCTTTAGGTTACAGGCCCAACGCTCTTAACAGTTGAGCTAGTGCTCAATTCAATCTTTGATTCCGCGATAGAAACTTGAAGGTAATTTCCGAATGAGCCGACATAAGCAGCATTTATCATGAATGCAGTCTCCACTAAAAGCATTGCCTTTACATTTCAATCACGCGGGAAAAACCTGAATTTCTGCGATATGGATTGAATAGAGCCCCTAAACCTGAACATATGTTGTTGATAGTCCAGTGAATTAGGCTATACCATGCCAAGTCTAAGTTATTTCAGAATATTTAGGACAGCTGTCTAACTCATTGATCCTGCTTTCAGGAACAACCTCATGGACACTTCAACATACATACACATTTGTCAAATAGCTAGCCAAGCTTATCAAACAGTCAGCCATGCTTGAGAAATGTATAGCAGCTTGTTGATTTTATATACTATAGCTTTTTGTTCTTAGCTATGGATTGTAAGCAGATAGGCTATGCATTAACAGTACAGTGTAAAGAATACGGCCTCCACTGGCCCTCACTTGGAACATAAGTGAGTTGGGCCATCATAACCTACACATGTAGCTAGCACAGTTAAAGTGAGGACGACCTAACTCACAAAAACCAAACATCTTAGATCCATCCAAACATGTAATACATGTGTTTGCAGCATTTTCTCAGGGTTGCCATAAAGCATTCTTTCTTGACCAAAAAGGAGCTTTTTGTATTCAACAGTAAGAAAACCCACGCTCTATGATGCAACTCTGATAAGATGAATGTTTTATGTAACACAGTTTAAGAAAAGACATCTACATGCCAGAATTGTACAGCCGGGGTCTAAAAATAGGAAAAAGACAATGCGAGCACAAAAGCCCTGTTTATAGCTGGTGCTATCATGGTTCCTTTGTCCTGATCTTATTGTCACACCCTGATCTGTTTCACCTGTCCTTGTGCTTGTCTCCACCCCCCTCCAGATGTCACCCATCTTCCCCACTTATCCTCTGGGTATTTATACCTGTGTTTTCTGTCTGTTGCCAGTTCGTCTTGTTAGTCAAGCTTACCAGCGTTTGTGCCTGTCAGCGCCTGTCTTTTCCCAGCCTCTCTTTTTCTCGCCCTCCTGGATTGTGACCCTGTCCTAACCCTGTACCTGCCCACTTGACCACTCTGCCCATCCCTGAGCCTGTCTGCCGCCCTGTACCTTTGCTCCACCTCTGGATTATCGACCCCTTTCTGCGTTAACCTGTCGTTTGCCTGCCCCGGTGGTTACTATATACATTGTTACTTCACACAGTCTGCACTTGGGTCATACCTTGATTCCTGAAACGTATCTACATTCTGATTGTGCCCACATTTCCAGAAATGTGTCTACACATGGTATTAAGATTTTATTTAGATTTTACTAGGCAAGTCAGTTAAGAAAAACTCTTATTTACAAAGACAGCCTACGCCGGCCAAACCCGGATGACGCTGGGCAAATTGTGCTCCGGCCCTACGTGACTCCCAATCACTGCCGGATGTGATACAGCCTGGAATCGAACCAGGGACTGTAGTGATGCCTCATGCAGTGCCTTAGACCACTGTGCCACTCGGGAGCCCATGTGTCTATTATCCGTCCACTGTGTCTGCATTGTGACCAGATATCCTGGTCCCTTCCTTTATGCAAATTATTTCACAGCTATTCTTTCAAAATAATATTTATTGTAAGATGCTTATTTATGTAATCAGTTCAAGGTGCCACCTGTCAATGATTTTAGAGGGTGGAATAATAACAATTTAAATGGTTTCTCTGTCCAGATCTGTTTACACTTGCAAGATATCCAGACACAATGTGTGTTTATTTTTTACCTTTATTTAACTAGGCAAGTCAGTTAAGAACAAATTCTTATTTTCAATGACAGCCTAGGAACAGTGGGTTTAACTGCCTGTTCAGGAGCAGAACGGCAGATTTGTACTTTGTCAGCTTGGGGATTTGAACTTGCAACCTTCCGGTTACTAGTCCAACGGTCTAACCACTAGGCTACCCTGCCGCCGTGCGTCCGACGGAGTTGGGCCGGATGGAGTTGGGCCGGATGATCTGATCACGATCGGATCACAATGTGTCTTTTGATTGTCTACAACTGTCAAAAAATGTGGCCACAATCAGAATGTGGACAAGAACAAGACAAAAGACGCAAGTTAGAACCAGGTATAAATGGGGCTAGAGAGACCATGCTAAATTTAGCACCATCACATTGTTCCCTTTCTAATAGCAACAGGAATGTTTCATTCTCAATCATATATGGCCACTGTGCTTTGCTGAATGTGAATATGCTTCTTCCTGACTGTTCTGAGTAACGGGGACAGCGACGGGCATACAGGGACTTACCGTTGGTTTAGCCAGTGGGGATGGGCATAGAATTAAGCAATAAGGCCCGAGGGGGTGTGGTATATGGTCAATATACCACGGCTAAGGGCTGTTCTTATGCGCGACGCAACGGGGAGTGCCTGGATACAGCTCTTACCCGTAGTATATTGGCCATATATCACAAACCACCTCGGTGCCTTATTGCAATTAGAAACTGTTTACCAATGTAATTGGAGCAGTAAAAATAACTGTTTTGTCATACCCGTGGTATACGGTCTGATGTACCACGGCTGTCAGCCAATCAGCATTCAGGGCTCGAACCACCCAGTTTATAATTACATATATAACACACATATGGATGGGGTTACATCAAGTCCCTGTTCAAATACTTTACAAAATACATACATTGTTTCCTTGAGATATACACATATCTATAAGTAACTGGATAGGTGTAAGCAAGGTTACCACCCCTTTACTTTCACCATCACAACCAATTCAGAGCCTGGGTTTCTTCAAGGAAGGAACGAAGGAAGGACGCATTCTTAATGTGTTGGAACAGGACCACAGTCTGTGCCTTGTTTTATTCATCAGCACATATCTCAGCATGGGCTTCATCTTTAATTTGCTGGTTAATAACAGCGTTAACGTTCATGTGGGGAAATAACATGGACATACTGTAAAATAACAAAGCTTACAAGATGCTCAAGTTGGCTGTCACTGTTATATTGGGTTCAAGCTGAGGTTGTTTATACCGTTTTTATTGCTTTTGAATCTCTATTCTTCAGAGCATTCCCTACTTAACTAAGATATGACCTATTTTGAGACCTTCCTTATTGAATTTCTAACTTATTTGTTCCCCCTCCAAACAGACACTCAGCAGGTTGAGGTAAAATGAATAAGAACAGGGTGAGTCTGTGAATACAGTACATAATACTGTATATATTGTACATATGTGTGTGTGTGTGTGTGTGTGTGTGTGTGTGTGTGTTTGGTTTTGCTATCTTTGTGGGGACCAGAAGTCTTCACAAGGATAGTAAAACAAGGACAATTCGGACAAGTGGAGACATTTCACCGGTCTCCACGAGGAAAAAGGCTAATTTAGGTCTAGGTTTAGGGTTACAATTAGGGTTAATGGTTAGGTTTAGGGTTAGGAATTAAGGTTAGGGTTAGGGGTTTGTGGTTAAGGTTAGGGTTAAGTGTTAGGTTTAAGGTTTAGGGAAAATTAGATTTTGAATGAGGATCAATTGATTGGTCGCCACAAGGATAGTAAAACAAACGTGTGTGTGTGAAGGTAACAACACCTCCGCCACGCTGACTCTCAACATGGGGGGTCGTCAGGGGTGCGTACTTAGTCCCCTCTTGTACTCCCTGTTCACCCATGACTGTGTGGCTGCACACGACTCCAACACCATCATTAAGTGGGGTTTCTGTTAAGCAATGAAATGACGTCATGTTTTGTATATAAACTGTTGCTCGTGGTGAAGTGGCAGCGCGCTCCGAGAATACATTTTGTTACCTATTATTGAAATGGCTGGTCTCCGTCTATTTTATGCAAACAAGAATCTTACAAATTCTCATAAAATAGATTAAGGGTTTTCAATTAATGAAAACACATTGACATAATTATATTACAGCAACACCGACAACGATGAGACAGTCTACAGGGAGGAGGTCAGAGACCTGGCAGTGTGGTGCCAGGACAACAACCTCTCTCTAAATATCATAAAGACAAAGGAGCTGATCGTGGACTACAGGAAACGGAGGGCCGAGCACACTCTGATTCACATTGACGGGGCTGTAGTAGAGACGGTCAAGAGCTTCAAGTTCCTCAATGTCCACATCACTAAGGAGCTATCATGGTCCAAACACACCACCACAGTCATGAAGAGGGCATAACAACACCTCTTTCCCCTCAGGAGGCTGAAAAGATTTGGCAGGAGCCCTCAGATCCTCAAAAGTTTCTACAGCTGCACCATTGAGAGCATCTTGACTGGCTGCATCACCACTTGGTATGGCAACTGCTCGGCATCCAACCACAAGGCGCTACAGAGCGTAGTCCGTATGGCCCAGTACATCACTGGGGCCAAGCTTCCTGCCATTCAGGACATCAATACCAGGCGGTGTCAGAGGACTCCAGCCACCCAAGCAAAGTCTGTTTTCTCTTGTACTCAAAGTCATAACACTGCTGAAGAGTTCATTAAACGGCTACCCAGATGTTCTGCTTTTCACCCCCTACCTAGTAGTACTTAAATCAATCAATCATCTAACCAAACCTACATGTTCATGTTACCTCAATCAATCACCACCCCAACTACCTCATACCCCAGTACACTGACTCGGTACCAGCACTCCTTGTATATAGCCTATACAGTATATAGCCTCGTTATTGTTATTTTACTGTGTTACTATTTTATTTTTATCTTTTTGTAAATGTTCTTACTTTTTAATGGCTTGTTTTAACTGCTTAACTTTTTAAAGAGCTTGTAAGTAAAAGCATTTCACTATAAAGTCTACACTTGTATTCGGTGAATCTAACAAATACAATTTTATTTGATTTGTGTGTGTGTGTGTGTGTGTGCGTGTGTGATTGCTCATATGTCATCATTAAACTTGGGCCTCAAACGAGTGCAATTTCAGGATGTAGGCTGAATGTCTAAAAGACTCTGTGTCAGCTCTATACCTTGCATTGTAAGCATAAACAACAGTGATCTGAATCTGAAACCCCACTAAAAAGGCCAATGTTCAGAGCTGAATGATTGTTCAAGAAATGAAAACTCTTTGATATGAATATTTATTTAAATATTGAAAATTCATACAGAAATAGTCATTTGTATTATTTCCAGTGGTATTCTTCTCTACTCCGAACAGTCAAAGCTATAAGATGCCTGCTATCCTCAGGGCTTCATCCTGAACATAGATGATAATGCATTTTTCAGACCAACTGAAATGGTTTCAAATATGGATGACATTTCTACTATATCTTATGGACGCCTTGAAGCGAGTCATTATCAACACAAGCATTTATAAGATGGATTTTGAGAGGTATTGGATAATTAGTATTGCAACATGGAAGAAATTGCAGGCCTGGGGCCACTCAATTTTCCTAATGTAATGATTAAGCAACATTGATACAACAATCAGATTGAATTAATTGATATAAGATTGACTTTAAACGTTCTGGGTTGCTGGATAACACTTATGCCGGTTGGTTGATTGCTATAATGCCCCTTAACTGGGAGCTAGACAACAGAGCATCCCAAATGGCATCCTATGCCCTACATAGTGCTCTACTTTTGTTCAAAAGTACTGCGCTACATAGGGAATAGGGTGCCATTCGGAACATATTCATAGATTTGACTGTTCAGCTCATAACCCCTCTTATTAAGATCATTCCAACCTTAGAACTAGATTGTCATTCTAGTTCTCTGATTCCAACCACAGCTTCTGAAAGAACAATAGAAGACTGACATAGGAGGGGCTGTGCATTAATATATAAAAACAACTGAGCACTGACACATAATGAGAATCTGTCGTTAAATACGTTATCTGAAGGCATTGCACAATTCCAAGAGTTCAGTGACATTTTAAGGCAAAGTTTACATCGTATTTCTGAAAACACATAATAATGTCATAATAATATACAATATACCGGTGCATCTCCGTTATAGAAAATGATCCATGCGAAACATGATGCATGCTATTATATAAAAACACTAGGGCATTAGTGTTATCACAGGCATTCAATAATAAATCACTTGATTATCACAGGTAAACAATGATCATGTCACGTGTAGAAGAATACATGGGCTTTCTGAGGCATTCAGATACTGTCAGTCAGCTCACAAATTTTGGTTCCCAGAACATTGTGGAATAATCAAAGGAGAACGTTAACGTTCTGTTGTAGCTGTGCAGTCACTGGATCGGCCCCATCAAGCTCACGTTATCACCTTGGCAAAGTGACACAGACACACATCACATCATTGTCTGTGGGAAGAGGCAATGACATGTATTATTCATTAAAGCTGTTTTTTTTATCAACCAGAAGTGTGGGGCTTGTTTGCCATATGAACACCTTCAGGGTTCTGTTCCAATAAATGCTCTATATTATGTTTTATACATTTTCATAGACTCGAAGAGACCGTCTGTTTGGTTTCACACATATAGCAGTGTGCAAGTGCATGTGACAAACCAGACTGGTCTCACAGACTAGACATAACATATTAAACGTGGGGCACTCAAATTAATATGATATGTTACGTTTGGTATGGCTACATAAGATAGAAGGTTACTTAACCCTTTTAGCTAACTCTTCCCCTAAACCTAATACTTTAGCATAACTCTTAACCTTAACCTTAACCCCTAGAGCTGGCTAACGTTAGTGTTAGCCACCTATAAAACAGATGAAAATGAGCCTGAAATGAGTTTATTTCCCTAATTTAGTAGCTCCAGCATGAATATAGATCTATAGTTGACTGAAATGGATGGTAAACCAAGTGGGAGTGAAGTGATATTTCAATATAAAGCAGAGAACTGGCTGATTGTGTTGTTTATCTTCCATAGAATGTTCCATAACATTTTCTGTAGAATGTTCCACAGACTGTTCTATAGAATGTTTCATTATGTGAGAATATAAGACATGTTTGCTGTTTGTGTACCCTCTTCTCTAGATGTTATGCAAGTTTTTAATGCATGTTTCATACAGAAATACATATACAGTATATACTGTACGTATACGTGAGTGTGTGAGATGAAGTTGACATCTTGTCGTGATAAATAATAAAATGCCCTAGCCTTCTGTTTGGGAGCAAGAGAGAGCCAGAGTCCCAGTCCTAGGCAGATGCTGTTCAACTCTCCAGTGTGAAGCTTTAAAATGGAAGGTGCTTTTCTTGTCTGGTCATACTGTATCTAGTCTAGGCTGGTTTGGTCTAGTTCCATAGCAATATAATATTAATTATATGGTTACAGTCTGGTTTGGGACCTGGTCTAAAGTAGTGCACCATATAGGGAATACGGTGCCATTTGAGAGGCAGACAATGTTTTGGTGCTTTGACTTCTTACCGCTACACTGTCATATAGAGCTGGGTGAAAAGAGACAGGGCATTTACC
This sequence comes from Oncorhynchus tshawytscha, assembly GCF_018296145.1. Lineage (NCBI taxonomy): Eukaryota > Metazoa > Chordata > Actinopteri > Salmoniformes > Salmonidae > Oncorhynchus > Oncorhynchus tshawytscha. The sequence continues at coordinate 47,490,170 of NC_056447.1, read as the reverse complement.
TGATTGAGTTTGAGTAATTCAACCCAACGAGAGAGAAATATGAACGCAAATAACAAACAAAAAATGTAATCACTAAGGTGTAACTAAGGCAGGGTATGGCGGTCACCATACCCTAGGTCAAGACCAAACAAGTAAAGTAGGCAAAAAAAAGTAGACTAATCCCATTCCAATCCCGACTAAAATGAAACCGCTGTTTAGTGTACTGGATGGCTAGCTTTAAGACCATGCAGAATATCACTCAGAGAGCAGCTGCCAGCCTGTGTGCCTTTTGTCTCACTTTTAGAAAGCAGAGAGCAGAGATTGTGGCCGTGTTCAATCGGATCACTTTTGTCCCTTTCAAAGTGTGTTGCATTATGGGGATAAAAATTCTCAGACTACATGTCGACTGCATGAACATTACAACAACCATGTGTTCAAAGGTCATGAAGTTTCGATTGCAGTCGACTTCAATTTTCTGCAGTTGCTCCTCACCAGCTGCAACTTTCAGCCATTGCCTGCATTGTGGGAGGCACTATTAGTCAGTCAATCATTAGAGTGTTTTTGTTTGACCCACATGAATGGGACCAAAGACGTGACTGAAATAGGAAGCAACTTTGCCGCAATTCATATATAGTGTGGATGCCTGGATGTTTATTTTATTTTATACAATGAGCACCGAGATAGTGCAACTACATCAGACAGAGACAAGCTGGCCTGTGTAAAAATGTGCGCGAGCTGCCCCCTCGTTGGCTACTATGTTACAATCAATATTCTCGGAAATGCCTTGTTTATAAAAAAGTGTTTCAATATTCTCTAAACTGCCTCGTTCGTTGATACGTTTCAATATTCTCAGAGCCGCCTAGTCAACATTTTCTCATCCCTGGCGAGTAATGCAGACAGGCAAATTAAGAAATGAGCAGGAACAGCACAAGACAATGTTGGTGAGAATCGCAGGAGATACTGTCTCAGCACACTGTGTGCATCGTTCTACAAGGGTGACTTCATATAGCCTATAGCATTGGGACGGCAACCTTTTACATGTGGAGTGCCGATTTACAATAGTTATTTCACACAGATCTCGACAAACCATTTCTGTATGTACCTCACTTTGTGCACAGAGCCATTGTCATGCTGAAACAGGAAAGGGCCTTCCCCAAACTGTTGCCACAAAGTTGGAAGCACAGAATCATCTACAATGTCATTGTATGCTGTAGCTTTAAGACCATTACTCCTCCTCCACCAAACTTCACAGTTGACACTATGCATTGGGGCAGGTAGTGTTCTCCTGGCATCCTCCAAACCCAGATTCGTCCGTCGGACTGCCTGATGGTGAAGTGTTATTCATCACTCCAGAGAACGTGATCCCGCTGCTCCAGAGTCCAATGGCGGCGAACTTTACACCACACCACTATAGCTGGCTACTAGACATAGGCGCTGTCCATTCAGCACCACGCCACGGAGCTCCACTATGCCTACCTGTACCGAGGCGCTGTCCATGTGGCAGTGCTGAATCACAGGTGGGGCCTTAGCTCCCTTTAAAAAGGCATGTGTAGATTTTCCTTTCGTATTACGTGATTTTCGTCATTCGTTGGTCGACTTTGTTTGTCTTCATGAATCCCTGTCGATTGTAGGTCTAAGTAAGTCTAAGTGCTATGATGTATTCCTTTTATTTCAATGCCTGTGTAGGATTTCTCTGGCATAGTTTGCATTCATGGTCAACTCTTTTATAGTCCGGTTAATATCACACTGATTGTTGGTGTTTGAAGTCAGCCTTGTTGTGAACACTTGTTGATAGTGTGTATTATGCATCTATTTCATGGTGCACTGTCTGCGGTGTTCCACCAGTAAATTAGTCAATTTATGATGAGGTTGAGCAGTCTGTACACACCCTTCCACAGACCTTTAAACCTAATATTGCGGTGACAATTAATTATGGCTGGGGACATTTTGCTTTGGCTTTGAAATCACCTCCACCTCACCCCACTTTGCCATACACTAGGTTAAACTGAACTGAAGCCACTGAACTAAGGGTTGTTGCTATGAGGAATGGCGATCTTAAATCATGTTGAAATAGAAGGAAATAACCAGAGGATCTCATTTCTTGGTAAACTGCCAGGTTTTCTGAGCAAATTGAGAGTGGAAACTGGAATGAATCTACAAACTGAATGCAACTATATAAGTGCTGTAATTATGTTCTGATATACACTACTCGTCAAACGTTTTAGAACACCTACTTATTCAAGGGTTTTTCTTTATTTTTTACTATTTTCTACATTGTAGAATAATACTGAAGACATCAAAACTATGAAATAACACATATGGAATCATGTAGTAACCAGACCAAGGTAAAAGACCAAGTCTGGCAAGAACAGTTCAAATAAGCAAAGAGTCCATCATTACTTTAAGACATGATGGTCAGTCAATACAGAACATTTCAAGAACTTTGAAAGTTTCTTCAAGTGCAGTCGCAAAAACCATCAAGTGCTATGATGAAACTGGCTCTCATGAGGACCGCCACAGGAATGGAAGACCCAGAGTTGCCTCTGCCACAGAGGATAAGTTCATTAGAATGACCAGCCTCAGAAATTGCAGCCCAAATACATGCTTCACAGAGTTCAAGTAACAGACACATCTCAACATCAACTGTTCAGAGGAGACCGTGTGAATCAGGCCTTCATGGTCGAATTGCTGCAAAGAAACCCCCACTAAAGGACATCAATAAGAAGAAGAGACTTGTTTGGGTCAAGAAACACGATCAATGGACATTCTTTGTCTTTGTGAGATGCGGTGTGGGTGAACAGATGATCGCCGCATGTTTGGTTCTCACCGTGAAACATGGAGGAGGTGTGATGGTGTGGTTGTGCTTTACTGGTGACACTGTCTATGATTTATTTGGAATTCAAGGCACACTTAACCAGCATGGCTACCATGGCATTCTGCAGCGGAACGCCATCCCATATGGTTTGGGCTTAGTGGGACTGTCATTTGTTTTTCATGAGGACAATGACCCAACACACCTTCAGGCTGTGTAAGGGCTATTTTACTAAGAAGGAGAGTGATGGAGTACTGCATCAGATGACCTGGCCTCAACAATCCCCCGACCTCAACCAAACTGAGATGGTTTGGGTTGAGTTGGACCGCAGAGTGAAGGAAAAGCAGCCAACAAGTGCTCAGAATATGTGCAAACTCCTTCAAGACTGTTGGAAAAGCATTCCAGATGAAGCTGGTTGAGAGAATGTCAAGAGTGTGCAAAGCTCACATCAAGGCAAAGGGTGGCTATTTGAAGAGTCTTAAATATAAAATATATTTTGATTTGTTTAACACTTTTGTTGGTTACTACATGATTCCAAATGTGTTATTTCATAATTTTGATATGTTCACTGCTTTTCTACAATGTAGAAAATATAAAAAAAATAAGAAAAACCCTTGAATGAGTGGGTGTTTTAAAACTTTTGACTGGTAGTGTAGGCTAGTAAAATGTTGAACGTAAATGTAAAATGTTTTCACTCAGTGAGAGACAAAGGCGACGTTGTGAACCAAAAGGTAGACTGAAATATTACTGCTTAACATCCTGCCTTTCCAAAACACACATATATCCATCCACAGGGTTTAGTGACATGATGTGAAGCAAGAGGTAGAAACTAAAGAGAGAATGCTCTTGAAAATACAAAACAACATTTTCTCACTGAACTCCAGAGTCAGAGGACACACATGGAAGTGGTGGTGTAACTAACTGGTAAGTATGTTTTTAACTCCCATGCATGGATGGAGATTCCACTATTCCAGAATTCTTGTGAGCATGGTGACTGTGAATGTATCCAATGGATAGATTCTGCATCCCAAGAGGCACCCTACTCTTTATATAGTGCACTACGCTTGACCGGAGCTCTCAAAAGTAGTGCACTATGTAGGGAATAGGGTGCCATTTGGGACACAAAGAGAATAAGGCTGGTTCAGTCCCTGCTGTATTTGATAGGACCAGACTCTGAAGGAAGTCCCCTTTGAGTCAAGGTAGGCGGACAACAGAGCGTAATATAGTGGGAAGATTATAGGTGGTGAAGGTACTGTCTTCAAAGGTGGTAGTTGGAAAATAAATGATCAGCTAGGAGGCCCTGAGTGCAGGACTTTAACTGCATGCTTCTCTACTAGGACTACAACATGCTCCGTAAAAAAAGAAATAAACACCACACATGGGATGTGGCTCCTGGGCTTATCATCATCAGCATCATCAGCATCATCTTCGTCCTCTTCATCATCGCTACCACCAGTCTCTGTGGCTAAAAAAAGGAGAGCCAGGGAGCATCTGGAGTACAAATCAGAGAGAAATAAAAATGTGTCCACGAGTATGAATCCTCCTCGTCATCCTCAACTTTTGTAAACATTTAGAAAGAGACTTGGTGAAAGAGAAGTGAACTTGAGAGGAAGAGCAGGACGTAGAAATAACAGATCAGAAATGCGCTTCTGAAAGGTTCTCCACAGATTGGATGCTGCTCCTGGCTCGTCAATTACAGTGACTCACCCACCTCCTGGGTCAGACCAGTAAACTGCGTCCTCTGACCTCTAACTTCTGACCTCTCAGTGGAAGTCCTTCCTGAGGGATGATGGCGGTCTGTCCTCTCCACAGAAAGGGCTGACCAATGCCACGGATGATGGAATCCCAGAGTCCACAAAGGTGCAACATGAGCGTGGAAACGACTCCAGTGAGGAAGAAGAAGAAGCAAAAGAGGAAGAGGTCGGGGGGGGCGTCTTACCCTTCAGATTCGGCTGACCCGTCGGGTGAAGAGGGGGTGCAAGGCGGGGGTGGGGGTGTAGGCAGGGGGACAGGGGCCTGGTTTGATGCCCCTGGTCCTCATGTAGGAGAGGAACTGGTCAGGGATCTCAGCCAGGACCTCTTTGGCCAAACGGGCCATACTGAGAATGTGGTTCCCCCTGCGGTCGATGTAGTCACGGAACGGAACAAACTGGATGGAGAGAAGGGGGGAGGAAGAGAGAAGGAACGGAGAAGAGGGGAGAAAGAGAAGTAGTGAGGAGACAGTAAGAGAAAGAGTACAGTGGTTCCATTAGAAAATAATAATGGTAGAGAAGTGGTGTAGAGGAGGAGAAAGACAGAATACATGTGAAGTTATGGGGAGAAAGACAGAATACATGTGAAGTTATGGGGAGAAAGACAGAATACATGTGAAGATATGGGGAGAAAGACAGAATACATGTGAAGTTATGGGGAGAAAGACAGAATACATGTGAAGATATGGGGAGAAAGACAGAATACATGTGAAGATATGGGGAGAAAGACAGAATACATGTGAAGTTATGGGGAGAAAGACAGAATACATGTGAAGATATGGGGAGAAAGACAGAATACATGTGAAGATATGGGGAGAAAGACAGAATACATGTGAAGTTATGGGGAGAAAGACAGAATACATGTGAAGATATGGGGAGAAAGACAGAATACATGTGAAGATATGGGGAGAAAGACAGAATACATGTGAAGATATGGGGAGAAAGACAGAATACATGTGAAGATATGGGGAGAAAGACAGAATACATGTGAAGATATGGGGAGAAAGACAGAATACATGTGAAGATATGGGGAGAAAGACAGTGGATTAGAACGAGGGGGGAATGAAAGACGCAGAGAGAGAGAGAGAAGCCATTCACATAGGCCATTTTCATACAGTACACATACATGATATACACATTCTATAGAATGTCAGCCTATTTCCAGAGACAATGAAACTGCGTGTATGAGAAAGCTCCATAATACCTGAACAATATCTCTCTCTGCGAACCTCCCTTGAGATGAAATCCTCTCTTCATCTCCATCAAGCTCAATCATTTCTGAGAAGGAGAGAGAGAGAGAGAGAGAGAGAAGCACATCAGTCATCCATGCCATGTCAGAACAAAGCCCACATCAATATGGCAACATCATCAGTGCCACAGAGCATGACACATCGTTGACTACACATGCTGCACTGTCGTCCGTGTGCATTAACTACACACGCTACATTACCACAGAGAGCCAGTGAGCATGCTACACGAGATGACACTGTTTCATTGCCTGCCATGCAATGTTGTTTGAGTACCGTAAATGTGTGTGTAGAGCCGTTAAATCCTTGGTTGTAAGTTACTGCACAGTACTGGGTGAGTGATGAACCAGCCTGGTCTTAGAGCAAAACCATTTAGCATGACATGTTACTTTACGTTAGGTTACATTACTTTGACAAGACATAACATAGTAAACATACACTACCGTTCTAAAGTTTGGGGTAACTTAGAAATGTCCTTTTTTTTGTCCATTAAAATAACATTACATTGACCAGAGATACAGTGTAGACATTGTTAAAGCTGTAAATGACTATTGTAGCTGGAAACGGCAATTTTTTTAATGGAATATCTACATAGGCGTACAGAGGCCCATTATCAGCAACCATCACTCCTGTGTTCCAATGGCACGTTCTGTTAGCTAATCCAAGTTGATCATTTTAAAAGGCTAATTGATCATTAGAAAACCATTTTGCAATTATGTTAGCACAGCTGAAAACTGTTGTGTTAATTAAATAAGCAATAAAACTGTCCTTCTTTAGACTAGTTGAGTATCTGGAGTATCAGCATTTGTGGGTTTGATTACAGGCTCAAAATGGCCAGAAACAAAGAACTTTCTTCTGAACCTCATCAGTCTATTCTTGTTCTGAGAAATGAAGGCTATTCCATGCGAGAAATTGCCAAGAAACTGAAGATCTCGTACAACGCTGTGTACTACTCCCTTCACAGAACAGCGCAAACTGGCCCTAACCAGTATAGAAATATGATTGGGTGGCCCCGGTGCACAACTGAGCAGAGGACAAGTACATTAGAGTGTCTAGTTTGAGAAACAGACACCTGGAAGTCGAATGTAATATATCATACTAAACGGGTAAAATGCGATCAAGACGTAGGATACTATACACCCTACAATTTGTATTATATTGTATGACCACTATTACATTGGTAGGCCAATCTAATGTAACCTAGCGTAAACGAACATATTAAACTAAATGGGGTGGCATGGATTTGAGTAAAATATCATACGTTTTGCTCTGAGACCAGGTTGCAGCCCAGCCGGGTGTGGTGGGATATGTCCAGCACAGCAGGTTGGTGGCACCTTAATTGGGGAGAACGGGCTTGTGGTAATGACTGGAGTGGAATAGGTGGAATGGTATCAAATACATCAAACACATGATTTCCAGATGTTCGATGCCATTCCATTTGCTCCGTTTCAGCCATTATTATGAGCCGTTCTCCCCTCACCAGCCTCCACTGATGCACAGATCCAGGATCTTAATTTTAGCCTGTTTGCTAAAGCAGGAAAATAATCCTGCAGCATCAACGTTTTTTTTTTTGTAGGCATTGATACATTTTGTGTAAGGGAAAATCAAGTTTGAAATTTCCAAATCGAAAATACGAAGCTTCAGAAGCCTTTTTAAACCTCAAATACACTACAAGTTTTAAATGTCCTTCATTGCAGGAAGGTTCTCTTGCAACAGGGTGATCAAATTAAGATCCTACATCTGTATAAGGGAAAGCAACCATGTGTAGTGGAACAGGGAGGGACATCATGCTACTGTGCACATTGACTTTGTAAGCGTGATAATCTTAAAGGACCGTTGACTTTAAAAGGCTAATTGCTCATAAAGAATGATTGTGTTTATCGTGGAGCTGGAGTGTTTTATGAATTGTAAACACTTATTTCCTATGATAAGAGATGAAAGGCGAGGACTTGGTCTGTTACTACAAAAAGGTGAAGGGAAATGATGACACATTTCTGTAGAACGTTGGGTCAAATGAGCATTGACATTTAGAAAGATAAACAATGTGGGGGATGGGAAGCAAATGAGAGAGAGATATGAAAGAGTGAGATGGAAAGGAAAAGAGAGGGAAGCCGGGTGAGGGGCGCGATAGGGAGAGGGAGGGGTAAGAAAGAAGGATAGAAAAAGGTGAGTAGCAGAAGAGAGGGAGAACCGGGTGAGGGGCAAATAATGGATTTAACGCAGGGAAGAGATTAGAAACACAAATGCGTGCACATACACACACAGGTGCACACAAACGGGTGCACACACACACATACATGCACACACAAGGGTGCACACACACACATTCCATTATTCCTTTTGTACCATTAAATTCCGCCGGTCCAACCCCGACAATTATAATTGACATGGGCAGAGTAGCCGCCTTTGGAGGTGGGGGGAGAGAGAGAAACAAATAAAGAGTAGAGAGGTGTCAACAAAAAAAGAGAGCTTGAGAAAACAAGTTCCTTTCAATGCCAACGTCAATAACCTTCGTTATCTAAAACGCCACAGGAGAAATACCCCCAGTTATTGACAATACTGTAAATACTGTACAAGTTCTCCTTCTCAGAGAAAAATGGTAGAAACTGCCTGTCACAAAGTGGTCAATGTTTTCCAATTCTGCTCCTTTATGTGGTTTGGCTGCCACATTTTGCCAAGCCTTTGTAGGATTGTCACCTCTGTCATTTCATGCATGTACAACTTGCGTTTAAACCCCAGCCAGTCTGACATCTTATAAATGAACCTTATTTCCATCTCCTCCCATAGCGGACACCTATTGCATTGCAATTTTGAGTGGATAGCCATTTGCCAAAGGTTTGTGAGAAAGAATGATTGATTAACACATCACTATGTTTCATAATTTTGTATTGCCATTTAGGTGAACATTAAATTGGCAGAAATATGAGGAACATCTATTTCTGGGGTTGCTTGAAACTCATAGTTCTCATATCGTACCCCACAATCACATTACAGTACGTAGGGAAAATTGTTTAACGAAAAGCAGCGATTTCTATTTCCATGTAACACAATTTTTGAGTCAGGGCATTCCAAACAGCATTACTTCAACATAGACAGACGGACATTAAACACTATCAACATTGGTCCACCCACGAAGAATGACTGAGTAAGTGGTACCGTAAGTGGTGGTGGAGTTGAATGTTGAAGGTCTTCTTCTTAATTTGAAAAGCAACTACAGTGAGGGAAAAAGTATTTGATCCCCTGTTGATTTTGTACGTTTGCCAACTGACAAAGATATGGTCAGTCTATAATTTTAATGGTAGGTTTATTTGAACAGTGAGAGACAGAATGACAACAACAAAATCCAGAAAAACCCATGTCAAAAATATTATAAATTGATTTGCATTTTAATGAGGGAAATAAGTATTTGACCCCCTCTCAATCAGAAAGATTTCTGGCTCCCAGGTGTCTTTTATACAGGTAACGAGCTGAGATTAGGAGCACAAGGGAGTGCTCCTAATCTCTGTTTGTTACCTGTATAGAAGACACCTGTCCACAGAAGCAATCAATCAATCAGATTCCAAACTCTCCACCATGGCCAAGACCAAAGAGCTCTCCAAGGATGTCAGGGACAATATTGTAGACCTACACAAGGCTGGAATGGGCTACAAGACCATCGCCAAGCAGCTTGGTGAGAAGGTGACAACAGTTGGTGCGATTATTTGCAAATGGAAGAAACACAAAAGAACTCTCAATCTCCCTCGGCCTGGGGCTCCATACAAGATCTCACCTCGTGGAGTTGCAATGATCATGAGAACGGTGAGGAATCAGCCCAGAACTATACGGGAGGATCTTGTCAATGATCTCAAGGCAGCTGGGACCATAGTCACCAAGAAAACAATTGGTAACACACTACGCCGTGAAGGACTGAAATCCTGCAGCGCCCGCAAGGTCCCCCTGCTCAAGAAAGCACATATACATGCCCGTCTGAAGTTTGCCAATGTCTATCTAAATGATTCAGAGGACAACTGGGTGAAAGTGTTGTGGTCAGATGAGACCAAAATGGAGCTCTTTGGTATCAACTCAACTCGCCGTGTTTGGAGGAGGAGGAATGCTGCCTATGACCCCAAGATCACCATCCCCACCGTCAAACATGGAGGTGGAAACATTATGGTTTGGGACTGTTTTTCTGCTAAGGGGACAGGACAACTTCATCGCATGAAATGGACGATGGATGGGGCCATGTACCGTCAAATCTTGGGTGAGATCCTCCTTCCCTCAGCCAGGGCATTGAAAATTGGTCGTGGATGGGTATTCCAGCATGACAATGAACCAAAACACACGGCCAAGGCAACAAAGGAGTGGCTCAAGAAGAAGCAGATTAAGGTCCTGGAGTGGCCTAGCCAGTCACCAGACCTTAATCCCATAGAAAATCTGTGTTGGGAGCTGAAGGTTCGAGTTGCCAAACTTCAGCCTCGAAACCTTAATGACTTGGAGAAGATCTGCAAAAAGGAGTGGGACAAAATCCTTCCTGAGATGTGTGCAAACCTGGTGGCCAACTACAAGGAACGTCTGACCTCTGTGATTGCCAACAAGGGTTTTGCCACCAAGTACTAAGTCATGTTTTGCAGAGGAGTCAAATACTTACTTCCCTCATTAAAATGCAAATCAATTTATAAAATTTTTGACATGCGTTTTCCTGGATGTTGTTGTTGTTACTCTGTCTCTCACTGTTCAAATAAACCTACCATTAAAATTATAGACTGACCATTTCTTTGTCAGTGGGCAAACGTGAAAAATCAGCAGGGGATCAAATACTTTTTCCCCTCACTGTAAATCCAGACCCGCCACTTGGTTTGCTATATAACTGGGGGATGGGGCTGGATAAATGTAACCACTCTAACTCATGAAGATGTGTAGGCTATAGCATACATTTTACATGTATAAAAATGGCTGACAAAATGTTGTAAGAGTGGGCCTTTAATTAATAGTAAGTTTGAGATGTCTTACATTTACGATAGACTCTTTGGTCTGAGCCATGTCGGTGATGACGCCGTCCGAGATGATAAGGAGGATGAAGTACTGGGAGCCGTCTTTCACTGATTGTGCATACCTGGAGGGGGGGCGGAGAGCGAGAGAGGGGAGGGGAGGGGAGGGGAGGGGAGGGGGGCGGAGAGCGAGAGAGGGGAGGGGGCGGAGAGCGAGAGAGAGGGGAGGGGAGGGGAGGGGCGGAGAGCGAGAGAGAGAGGGGAGGGGGCGGAGAGCGAGAGAGGGGAGGGGAGGGGAGGGGCGGAGAGCGAGAGAGGGGAGGGGGGCGGAGAGCGAGAGAGGGGAGGGGAGGGGAGGGGAGGGGGGGGGGGGAGGGAGAGGGGGAGGGGAGGGGAGGGGAGGGGGGGGGGGGGGGGAGGGCGGAGAGGGGAGGGGGGGGGCGGAGAGCGAGAGAGGGGAGGGGAGGGGAGGGGAGGGGAGGGGGGGGGGAGGGGAGGGGGGAGGGGAGGGGGGGGCGGAGAGCGAGAGAGGGAGGGGAGGGGAGGGGAGGGGAGAGAGGAGAAACAGAGAGGTTGGCGGAGAGCGAGAGAGGGGAGGGGGCGGAGAGCGAGAGAGGGGGGCGGAGAGCGAGAGAGGGGAGGGGAGGGGAGGGGAGGGGAGGGGAGGGAGAAACAGAAACAGAGAGGTTGGTGGGAGGAGAGCAGGGAGGAGAGCAATATGAGTTGCAGCGTGTAATCAATAATACTGTAATCAATAATACTGTAATCAATAATACTGCAAGTCTCTCTGGATTAGAGCGTTCCCTAAATGACTACAATGTCAAATGTCATAAATCAATTAATTAAATGTTTCTATGAAGCAGGGGTTGGACCCGATTCAGGGAACAGAACCGAAAACCGAATAAAATATACTGTTCTAGAATAGAAGCATTATTTTAAAAGCATGAGAACCGGGTAATCACGTTATTTTACAGTCCAGCATTTGTTTCAGTCCCACAAAAAATGCAACAAAGCGCCTATGCAAAGCCCTCACTCTGTCACTCAGAAACTTATTCCAGTGTCTGCCTGCCAGCTGGAAATCTTTGCCTGTGTGTGTGTGTGTGTGTGTGTGTGTGTGTGTGTGTGTGTGTTGTGTGTGTGTGTAGGCAATCTACCCCTCCCCCTTCTCATGTCCCTCCCCCTCTGGAGCAAGGGCTACTGTAGCCTACTGACGTTACAAGCGTGATTCAGAAATTAGAGAGTGATTTTTTATTACAGAAGAATGGATTAAGTTTTTCCAATGCTAGTTAAGGATACTATAGTTATCATTACTCACATTGGATTTATTAACCACAAAAAAGAAGGCATGTTTTTAATTGTGTGCCGCTCTGCACACACAAGCTCGTTAGCTAGCTAGCTTTTGTCCAACATTAAGCAAACTGAAAGGAACCAAAAAAATACTGGTTCTGTTCAGAACAAAATGATTGGAAAACAATTTAGGTTCCAACCCCTGCTATGAAGCATATTTTGTGTTAGCCTATGACCACTCTTTTACTAATCTGTCTATTCTCTTGCATGGACCTCTAGTCAAATCAAATCAAATTTTATTGGTCACATACACATGGTTAGCAGATGTTAATGCGAGTGTAGTGAAATGCTTGTGCTTCTAGTTCCGACTGTGCAGTAATATCTAACAAGTAATCTAACAATTTCACAACAACTACCTTATACACACACAAGTGTAAAGGAATGAATAAGAATATGTACATATAAATATATGGATGAGCGATGGCCGAACGGCATAGGCAAGATGCAGTAAATGGTATAGAGTACAGTATATACATATGAGATGAGTAATGTAGGGTATGTAAACATTATATACAGTGGCATTGTTTAAAGTGACTAGTGATACATTTATTACATCCAATTTTTAATTATTAAAGTGGCTAGAGATTTGAGTCAGTATGTTGGCAGCAGCCACTCAATGTTAGTGATGGTTTGTTCATTGGTTTGGCTGATGGTTGAGACCCAAATCTGGCCCATACATGGACTGTAAACCTGGGGGGTACACACCATCTGAGTGGCAAATAAATACAGCCACACGTGCGAGTATGATGATCTCGTTGGTCACTAGAGACTCTTATTTGGGTGAAAATGGTTTCCCTCAGTGTGTTTTGGTATCACTGAGAATAAATGAGCTATGAACGGCAAGGCTATTCTTAGGCCACGTGGGCGGTCTGACCACACCGGGAAATAGATGGGAGTTGAGGAGCGAAGAGGGATGGGGGAGATAGCTTGTTACAGTCAATCTTATGTGTGTTTATAGATGATTGGGTAAGATTTCCCAATAGTGAATATCAAGTAGAGCATGTATGGCACGGGGACACTGCACACTACGGAGAGACAGCGAGGCACTGAGTACAATTCTCTTCTGCTCGGATAAAATTAACATTATTCACGATGTCTCCCATAGTGTCTGTCCACTGGTCGATCGTGCAAAGCCTTATTTGTTTTCAACAACCACCAACCATTCTATCTGCATGCAACGTTGAATGAATACTTTTGAAGGACAATATTGAATAACTTTGGATGCAGAGGAGGAGAAGACCTCTGTCCTCTTGCTTGCGTTTGCAGTTTATTTTATTGCTGCAATAAGTAAGGGATTACATTGGAAGCTGGATGTTTTATCCTCGTCTTGTGTGTGTCCCTTTTTTCATAACATTTTTTTCTTCTCATATAAAGACTCCGGTGTGATGTTGTAATCTAATCTGAACTGGGTTCTCGCATCTATTTGTGTGATGGTGAGGAGATGTGACATTAAGAGTGCGTCCTAAACTGCACCATATTCCCTATATAGTGCACTCATTTGGTCCAGAGCCTATGGGACCAATTAGGACGCACACTTAAAGCTGATATCCAATAAAGGGAGAAACAGCGCCACTGTTCGACCCCCCCCCAGCGCCCTTGTTATTGTTTCGGTTGTGTTGATGAAATGGAGGAGAGGAGCATGCAATGATGTCCGATGAAAAAAAAGTAAAGTGAAACAGTAACTTCTTTGTTGTGACATCATAAACCGACGTGGTAGTTTCACCAATCATAGCTTGAGCTGCTGCTTTCATGTGTGGTTATTTACTGGTCTGTGAGTGGGTGTGAAAAGAATGTTCCTTTCTGATCACCGTCTGACAGGCAGACCTATGTTGACCTTTGATCTCCACGGTGTGCTCAGCGGTTGCACACAAAGCACAAACGATTTTCTCAAACTGAGAAGACAAGACGTGTGTTTGTGCATGTGTGCATTCCTGCGTGCGTGGGTGTTTGTCCGTGCGTAGGTGTGCATGTGTCCGTGTGTGTTCATGCCACCACAGTTAGTATTGATTTCAGTGGGACGGCTGAGCTATTACAGCATTTCTTTTAATCTGGTTTTTCCCTGAGGAGTCACAGGTCACTGTGGAACACACTGGGGCTATCTATTGATCATAGCAGGTTATTGTACCACACTGAAGGACCACAGTAGGAGTTCAATGGAATCGCACTGGGAATGCTCTTTGTACATGGTGGTTAGTTCTGGTGTGAGTGTGTGTATGACCTACAGTACCTGGCCACGTGGTTGATAACAGGGGAGAAGTGTGTGGGTCCGTAGAGGCGGACAGACTTGAGGCTCTGGTAGTAAGCCTCCATCACTCCCTCGATCCCACTGCAGTATGGGTTCTGAGGGTTCCCGTTCTATACAGGAACACACAGAACAAACATCAGGAACATGAGCGAGACAACATAGAAATCTCCCTCTCTCCCTCTTTCTATGCAGTCCATTCTTAAAAGACTGACTCAGTAAATCCTTAATGCCTAGATGAATGCATATGGGGCCTATCGTGGTCTCAGGCTGGGCCCCTCTGGGGAGACTGTTCCCCAACTGAGCAGCTGGAATGACTGCCAGACCCTAAGGCGGCAAGGGCACAGTATCTGGATAGGAAGGGTTAGAACAGGAACTACTAGTGAACTACATATGACCAGAGCCTAAGGGGTAATTTGTCAGTTCTTTCTCCACCAGCCTCCACTGGTCCAGAACCAGGACTGACGAGAGAGTGGCAGGTAAGAAGGAGGAGGGATAGATGGATGTAAGGATGGATGGAGGTGTCTCCTGTCTCCTCACCAGAGCGAACTCGTGCGAGACGCGTCCGTCCGGGGGAAGCTTGGCTCCGAAGCCCAGAGCAGGGAACATCTTGTCACTGTCGTAGTCCTGGATGATCTCCCCCACGGCCCTGAGAGCCATGGCGTAGGCATTCAACTGGTACGGACTCATGTAGTGGAGGGAGGTGGGCTGAGACGGGTTGCCTGGACACAAACCCAACACAGTAGAACTGAGGTCCACACTATTGTGTAGTTGGAAAGAGGGGATGCTGTTCATACATTGCACACTATTAAGCAGCTTTCTACCATTGAGAATTGTCTTGAAAAAAAGCCTTGTAGCTGTAATGCTGGTGGTACAAGTTGTTCCTTCTTACCCTTTTCTGACACCACCATTCAAAACACATGGACATTACCTTACTGCCACACAGGCACAGGGTTCTCAAGGGCTGACAAGAACTAAAAACAGATTTGAACACACTCACCATTTGATGCTGTGAAATCAATTGCCACCGTGAAATTAATCTGAGTTCTGCAAGACAAAATCAAACAGTAAAGATATTGAAGCGTCAGTCATACTACATTCAATTACATCATGATTCAAAGTGATCCAACTAACTCAATTCATTGACAAGGGGTTATGAGTTATCAGTAACTGCTGTCACCTGCAAAATGAACATAGGCCTACGAGCTGATTAGTAATCCACTTAACTAGGAGTTTGTTCCTACCTTCAATTACCACTAGGGATGTAAGTGAGCTTAGCGCTAGATCAAGAGGTTACCATGGAAATTGTTTCAGTTAAATTAGTATAACCTATTGCAGTAATACATTATGTACTTTACAGTAGCTGCTTGGAAATAAAAATGTGCAGGTTGCATGGGGTACACAGTCAAAATGAACAATACAACATGGAAAGCTAGTACTAAACGTTTTAACACAGATCTAGGGACTAGCAATGGAAATTAGGTGTAGGCTAAAGAGTGATGGTGCAATGCATCTGACTGTTGTGTATTCAATGTGTCCCTGTTCAAATTGAACTTTAATTCAATGCGTCCCTATTCAAATAAAACTTTTATTCATTGCATCCCTATTCAAATTAAACTTTTATTCAATGTGTCCCTATTCAAATGAGACTTTAATTCAATGTGTCCCTATTCAAATGAGACTTTAATTAAAAACCAAACTTTGTAACGTACCCCCCTTTGATGTAGTCCAGGAAGGTGAGCTCCATGTCCACCAGGCAGGACAGCAGGGTTACCTGGCAACATGTTCGGAGGTTAAAGGGATACTTTTTGAAGTTTTAGCTTATTTCCGACTTTATAATAAGCCTAAAACTTTATAAAAGTGAACTATCCCTTTAAAACACATTGGGATTTCAGTGGAACTACAGTATTACCACACCTATTTCAACAGTACATAGAGTACACAATAGAGTACACCATAGAGTACACCTATTTCAACAATAAATAGAGTACACCATAGAGTACAGCTATTTCAACAGTACATAGAGTACACAATAGAGCACACCTAGTTCAACAGTACATAGAGTACACAATAGAGTACACAATAGAGTACACCATAGAGTACACCTATTTAAACAATACATAGAGTACACAATAGAATACACCATAGAGTACACAATAGAGTACACCTATTTAAACAATACATAGAGTACACAATAGAATACACCATAGAGTACACAATAGAGTACACCTATTTCAACAGTACATAGAGTACACAATAGAGTACACAATAGAGTACACCATAGAGTACACCTATTTAAACAATACATAGAGTACACAATAGAATACACCATAGAGTACACAATAGAGTACACCTATTTCAACAGTACATAGAGTACACAATAGAATACACCATAGAGTACACAATAGAGTACACCTATTTCAACAGTACATAGAGTACACAATAGAATACACCATAGAGTACACAATAGAATACACCATAGAGTACACAATAGAGTACACCATAGAGTACACCTATTTCAACAGTACATAGAGTACACAATAGAATACACCATAGAGTACACAATAGAGTACACCTATTTCAACAGTACATAGAGTACACAATAGAATACACCATAGAGTACACAATAGAGTACACCATAGAGTACACCTATTTCAACAGTACATAGAGTACACAATAGAATACACCATAGAGTACACAATAGAGTACACCTATTTCAACAGTACATAGAGTACACAATAGAATACACCATAGAGTACACAATAGAGTACACAATAGAGTACACCTATTTAAACAATACATAGAGTACACAATAGAATACACCATAGAGTACACAATAGAGTACACCTATTTAAACAATACATAGAGTACACAATAGAATACACCATA